>NC_089738.1:282500-582500 GCF_035083965.1 Branchiostoma lanceolatum | reverse complement strand
CACACACACCATACACACACACACACACACACACACACACACAAACACAAACACAAACGCACACACATATTTAGACCATTGCAATAAAAATCCTCATTCACAAACACATTCTGACTCATTTGTTGTCTGGCTTCAACCGGTGCCAATTTGTCTCCTTAAATTAAGAATTTAAAAGAAATAAATCGCATTTGTAAAATGTGAACAAAATGGCTCAAAGCCATTCAATCAGTGCAAATATCTCTTCGACGAATTCTAATCATTGGACATTGGTTCTAAATTAGTGCCCAAACTGCGTTTTACAAATATGTTATAATGGATTTGAGCCGAAATTTGTACATTCTGGGCGTGCAAATCTAGTTCATAGAGGTCAGTATCTTACCCGTGCGTCGCATGTCAGTGTGACTGTATGGAAAAATTGGCAAAAATTGTCCAAGTTGCCGCAATTCTCGAGTGAAATTAGATACAGTCCTGTGAGATACCATTTTAACCTCAAACAATTATGATGATTGTGATCAGAAAAGAACTTAACTAATCTAAAATGTAAATTATCACCGTATTGAGCTGAGAATTCTACATTTAAGAAAATCACATGGTAACACTCGAGAAGTTTCCTCAAATCACTGAAGGTCACAATCAGCCAAGTTTGTAGACCATAGATATTTCTTCAGTTGTCCAGGGCCAATCTTTATTCAGTCCGTACACCCGCGCTATCCTCCTCCCAGGACAATTTTGTTGCTGAAAAACGGCATGTTATTACCAGCTGTCATTTGCCGAGAAGACGAAAGTCCGCCATTATTTGATAAAATGAAAATTGGCTCCATCTGTAGATTTTATTACTGGACGTTCGTCGTTGCCTGCCTCATTAACTCCTACGACCCCAGCTACACTGGTAAAGCCTCGGCTGTTATTCATTTTTATCCACTCACTGAAAAGACTGACAGAGACAAATGACACCAAGACTTTCTTCTGTGCACTCAGCCTTTTAACATCTAACAATGACTCTGTGATCAACGTGGAAGCCTCCGCGTGTCCTGTGACAAAGGACACACCACACGGGTGATGTACTACAGGGTTTCTCTCTACCGAATCTCATTAACATCTTGACCCTTTTGATATCCCTACTGTCGCTTCGTACTTAGTGCTATTTTGCCAACACTGGCCTCTGACCTCAGACTGAAAAGGCAAAAATAGGTCTATAGATCAGTCTCCACTAGTCTTCACCCCGTACGCTAGGGGGAAACTGCGACTTGTCTGTTCACGTCATGAAGCATTTCAACACAGCACTGAAGTGTGCAACAACCATTGTCATGAATCACTGCAACTGTTGGCCTCCACCTCGTCTCGTACGGGGTATGGGGAGTGGAGGTGGGCAGACGTGGGGAGAGTAATTGGTCAGGAGGGTCAGTCCGCGGGGAGGTTGATATTCCCCCTCCTTGCTGCGCAGGTAGATGAGAAAAGTCTTCTCACCATACCCAGCGTAGTTAGTTTGGCAGAGACAAGCGACTGTTCGCAATGTCAAAAGAAAATGGATGGAATGTTGCTAACGGTTAATTCACCTTCAGTTATTTACCGCCTTGCGCAGTTTTCTTGATCATAAAAGCCTCTTTTCCATTAGAAGATACAGTTAATGATGGGAAACGAAATGCAAGTAGTAGCAATAACAAATAAATATAGCTGAAATTGAGACATTTTGATTCAGGTATTGCTACTGTATTACTACGGCGTTAGCATCAAGCTATTATGAATACACGCAGACAAAAAACTGGAAGTGTTTGATATCAAGTAAAGTCTCTATCTTCTCTTGAAATATGTGTCCCTATATCATTGTATATAAATTGCACAACCGCATATATATATTATAATTTTCACAATCAAATGGACCTTTTATTGTTCAATTGATAGTAAAGCGCTTGTGTACAATATCTGGTTTCTTACCGTTGAGACGCAATATTGATACAGCTGACACAAAAACGTACAGTGAATTACTTCACACTTGTAGTCTTCCAATTTTGCTTTTAGCAAAAGGGCACACAATGAATGGATTGACTCCCAGCGAAATGGCTCAGACTAATTTTTTCTAACTCTGGTCAAAACCAAGGAAAATCTGGAAAACATATATTTTCGTCATTTTTCTCGTCTGCAGATATTTTATTAAAAGCTATTTAATCTATGGGTTATACAATAATGACTTGATAGGAGGGATGAAAACCATGCACCTCACGGGGTACATTTTTATCTATTCGGATCATGATCCTTAAGATAACGAATTGATGAGATGCAAAGATTAAGAGATAATTGATCAGATAATAAAAGTATATGTGAATTGTTAAAACTAAGACCCAGCTTGAACGATCTACGAGTAAATTATCTTTCCATTGATGAGAATTTTGCACTCAGGACTGATGTGCCTCATACATGTAATGAGATTAACTTCATCTAGTACAAGCCAAGCAATTGGAACATAATTCATGCCACGACTATGGCAAGAGCATTGTCTTGAATAATGAAAAAAAATGAAATAATTCGATCTCCATAATCATGACACGTGTACCTTACTGTAAGAAACAGATCATTTGAAATTAGCCCGTCACATGCAGAATTAGAGGGAAATAGAAAATACGATGATAAGTTCTGCGTGTTAGGTTAAAAAGGGTTTCTGGATTCTTATATTGCTCTGTCACGCATGGTCTTTTGAAATTGGATTCACTGGATCTCTTGCACGAGCTATATTTATCAACGATTGGTTCCGGGATCCTCCGGCCTTAGCGCAACCGCTTTCAGGAAACCCTCCCATAAAATGTATTAATATTCCTCTACAATCTTTGCTTTGTTGCCGTTCGACCTTTTTGACCGTTACTGACCCTTTAATGGTCTAACAAGACATTACATCGTGCAGTACTACTGTCGTGCCCCTTCAGCTGGGTCGCTAATATCTTTTCGTGGGAGGAAAATCACGCAAAGGTTAGGTCATTAGTCTCTCAAGCCCGGCAAAATGTATTCCAAAATCCGTGCATGTCGAAACCTGTACTATCACACACAAATTTTTTCAGCATTAACGTTAAGGCATGACAGGATAGGTAGCCGCAGGTCAAGCATGAGGGTCATAACCAGGGATTGTGGACAAGGTTATCATCAACGGAACTTGGGGCCTACATGTGGGCACGGATCAGAACATCGGTATGGGACGGCATGCGCGTCTAAGATGTACCGGTGTGAAGAGCCAAGTGGAAAGGCCCGAAAGGCCATTGCTGCACCATCCTGTCAGATATACTTAAGATATGAAGAGCAGCAATAAATACTATTTGATGAAAAATCTGTCACCATCTATTATTGAAAGCATGGAATAGGTCTAGTGTTCTACTAGAATTGACCTCAGTCTCGGATTGCTGAAGATAAACCTTTAGAAATTGTTCACCAGGAGAAATTTATCTTCTAGGAAGTCTGTCGTAGGGCGGCATCAGATGATATCATTATAATAGCGTCAAATGGAACTGAAGTTGCCCTTTCATGTCTTACTGATAACTCGTCGAAAACAATAAATCAATCATTCCTAAGCAACAATTTAAAACCATAGGGTTTCGTTTTTACAATATTTCTCTCAGTCCAAGGAATGAAATGTAATGGCATTTTCAATACAGCATGCGGCATTTGGTATCATTTATCTTTCTTAGGCTTAAGACATTTGAACAGAAACTCTTCGTTAATGTCATCCTAACTTTAATGTTTTGAATTAAACCAAAAGTAACTGTCTCCTAAGGTAAGCAACTTTCTGACGTCAGCCTTCGGCCACTCCACGACACTGTGTCAGGCATAAAACAATAACTGTATGGATTGAACGTTTAGCTTTGCTCGTCCGAATCATCAAAATATACAACAAGATGACTGAAGTTGGGCAGCCCTGGCTTTGTGTCCTAAACTTTTCGTCTTTTCAATTCAACATAATTGATAGACATCTATGATATATTCAGGTTGGCAGCAGACTACTTGTGGAATCAGTTTCTATTACATTATTCCCTATTACATCGCAAATGGCAGCACAGATTGTGGCATCCCGTCCTATGGTGATTCTAATCATAATGATTACTCAGCTTCAAACGTACAGCTTAACATGCACGATGGTTTGAAAATAAACTTCGTGTAGGTTTGGAAGTTTCAAACAAAATACACTCAATTCTCGATCAAAACCCTTATCATGTAATTATTTGAACATTTAGCAATTTCCATGTCAGAGCGGTACTTCAGCTTAGTAGCCATATATCTGCCAAGCGAAACCCTGAACCATGTTTTGCCGATTGCGTGGAATGATATCCCTGATTGGCCATCACTTGGTCTTTTGTAGTGAATTCAGAAGTTTCTGCAAGGGAGCATGTAACAAAAGTTCAAAATGAATAAATTAAAAAAGCCAATAAAGAAGTGATGTTGCAGAAAGGATAAACAGCCACAAATCGAGAGAAATGGCACGGGTTAAGTTTTGGTATTGACTGTAACAGCAGGTATTACGGAAGAATTAGTGCAGACTGAGCTGCAGCTCGGGACGCTCCATGAGTAATGTTACTGTTCCCACTTGCCTTGTGGAACTACCACTTATTTTCAGCTTCCCATCAACCAAGTCTCCACGGAGTATTCTGTGACAGTTAAATGTTACCCTAAAGATCGCGTCGTTTGTACTTCCCGGCTACTAATTAAAGTAATGGGTGAGCTATTCATGCCTGGCTCCGTGCTGAGTACAGTTATTAAGGCTGAGGAACTACTCTATTTGCCTTGCTTTCTAAGCTTATATTGATTTTATGTCTCGAGAGAATGGTCGATGGGGGCCGACGTGTGTTTCGGGCAATTTCGCTCTTCCCTTCATAAAAAGTTCACGTTGGCGCTGCTTCCTGGTGTGGAATCTCTGACGTCTGTCAGCACAGAGAGGGGAACGACACGTTTGTTTTGTCCCAGAGACTTTTCATGCCAAGAAGAGATTTCCGCGCCTGGCTCTCAGCTGTATCGGCTCTGACGGACGCCATATTGTCTGAGATTTGTCCATACAAAGGAGTGGTTTGGCGGGAGCTATTGACCACTTCAATCAATGACACTGTAGCGATCGAAACTCTCCTTGTCATCTGAACAGGAGACTACAACAGAATCACTGATGTGGTGCTGCATCTAAATATCATCCACCTTCATTTCACCTCCACTGCAGTTCACATTCTTCATTTTTTAATATAAGCACGTACTTAAACAAAACATAATAGAGCAACACATCATTTATTGTCCAATATAAAATCAGTTATTCTAACGTGATAATGATAAATATTTTTTGATTGATCACAAATCTAACTGAAATAGTTTAAACCTCCTCGGCATAAACAGGTTAGCGGTGTATATTCTTATGAACTAATCATAGAAAAAACTTGAAATTGAACGTCATACATTTCCTGGGCTTGACGAAGAAACCCAGACAAATAGCTTCCTCTCGCCATAAACCGCAGAAAAGGACTGCAGAAGAGACTTTGCGTGACGTTTTGTTATTTTGCTGATTTATTTCATGTACTTTAATAAACGTCCCAATACCACGGTCAAATCGTCCAGCCCATGCAGAATCATTGTCGACGCTTCGAGGGTTAATGGGGGCGGCGGATACCTTTGAGCGAACAAAACTTCCACCAATAGATGAAATAAATTTTATTGATAAAAATGTGTATTTTGTATATATTTCATATTATGGATGACATTCAATGTATAGAAATATATCACACAAATCCACACTCCATTCTTTGGAAAAGGGACCTCAGCTAACACGAATCGCTATTGTGTGTATGTATAGGAGTGTGTATGTATAGGAGTGTGTATTGAATGTGTGTGCGTGTGTGTGTGTGTGTGTGTGTGTGTGTGTGTGTGCGCGCGTGTGTGTTGGCGTGTGTTTGTGTGTGTGTGTGCGCGTGTGTGTGTGCCTGTGTGTGCGTCAGTGTGTGCGTGTGTGCGTGTGTGTGCGTGAGTGTGCCTGTGTGTGTGCGTATGTGTGTGCGTGTGTGTGTGCGTATGTGTGTGCGTGTGTGTGCGTGCACGCGTGTGTGTGTGCTTGTTTGTGACTGTGTATATGTGTGTGCGTGTATGTATGTGTGTTTGTGTCCATCTGTTTCGTTTGTTTGTTTGTGTAGTGGTCATTTTAAGATAAAAAATAAAGAATCTGTATACCGCGTTTCCTGAAACTACTTTCACATAAGAATAGAATACGATGGTGAATAGTAGGAAATCCACCCCAGTCATGAACCGCGATGAGGGGAATATATTCGCGTATGAAACCGCATTCGTAAGACTTTAGTTTAGAAATTTTTCGTTTTTTATCTTCGCCGAGTACTATAGAACTCGGAAAAGATTATGTTTTCGGTTGAGCCAACTGTTTGGTGGGTCAATATGTATGTCAAGGGCATAACTCAAGAAACCTTGATTTTGGTAGGTGTGTAGTGGTTGTACAAAGGAAGGTCAAGTTAAAAAATGGTTCACCTAGCGTTTTTCAACAGTACTGCAGCAGACTCTTAATTTTTGTGTGTTTGTATGTAGGCAAAACATGATAGATCTTCATGAATTTTTGGTAGGTGTGTAGATGTTGTAAAAACGGAGGTCAAGTTCAAAAATGATTCCCCTGGCATTTTCCATCGGTCCTGCAGCGGGCTTTGTGTGGATGTGTATTTGTATGTGGACAACGAGAAGCTGTAAATGGTTCTGTATGATATTTAGTAAATGGGTAGGGTTTATAAAAAGGAATGTCAAGTTCGATAATGGGCCTTTTAGCGGGTACCTAAGGTACTGCAGCGGTGCTTCAAAATTTCGGGGCATATTTTCTGAAAGTGCTATGGTCATGATTCTTGTGTGGTAGATAGTTCATGACGCAGGAATTAAGTTGTGTAAGTTTGGGCCCCCTAGCGTCTTGTCTGGAACTGCAGTGGGTGTTTTTGTTTTGACCTTCGGACATGAATTACTTGAGAAGGGGTCAACAGATCGTCGTGAAGTTTTGTATGTAGAGAGCTCAGATGGTGCTTTACACAATCAATGATTAATTATGCAAATCAGGAGCTAATCTGCATAATTAGTAAGGATAGTTCGTAAATCCACAACATTCCATAATGGGGCATGTGACAGTGTTCCTGAAACAGGTCAACACCCAAAAACACCTAAAAACATGTGAATAACCAGCCGGACCCACTCCTCTGCTCAGAGAGTACACTGCACCAAAACTGCACCACTGCCAGGTATGGAAAAGTCACATGTACTATGTCTTTCAAAATGTGGATGATATGGAATAAAGATTTATTCTATTCATTAACTAGTATATTGACTGCACCATTTCATCATCACTTTCAATATTTTGTCATGACCAGTTATAACATATATCAGCACACTAGACATATATACTAGTCCTGTACCACCAAATGATTTTAACCCTATCTAGACTGGACTCACTCCCCTCACCCCATCAATCATAACTTCCAAACGGTATGGTGTAGGATCAAATTTGCTGGGGGTGATAAGCATGTAAATATTAATCACTCTCCATAATAAGCCTTGATTATTTGGCGAAGATAATGTGTTCATGGAACTCTAGTATTTTCTAGTATTGTGGCTTGGCAGTATCGATCTATGCAAATGTGACAATACTGTACGTTTGGGACGGCATAGGTTACACTTCAGCGACACCTAGCTGCAGTGTGAAGCAGAACCAGTCAGAACTGTTCTGAGGAAGAGGACAGGCGGCCAGAGAAGCTTCGGGTCATGTAACTACTGTAAGTGGTTGTGAATAGAGAACTATATCATACGGTTTCCCAACTCTTGTTTTTCTTTTTTAATGTTATTTTTACGTGTATTTTATGAAATTCCAATGGTATGAAATAAGGTATAGTGATAGATTTTATAGGTTGGTGTGCCGCTGCATGGAGTGGTCAATTTAAAGCCTATTTTGGTCAGGGCCGATCTTGACATAGTAAGAAACAGATAGAAACAATACGTTAGAATTCTACGTATCTGCCTATTTTAACGAATGGATAAATATTCTATTAATGTCCCAGTCATTTACATTTTGAGGATGATATCATCATATTGCACTTCCTAGTTTTGTAATATTTCTGGTCTTCGTTAATGATATTTTTTTACATTTAATCTGTAATATATCATCAGTAATCGATGTTTCGTTATATATTTGTTCCTTGTGTTCATTTCATCATTTATTATACCTTTGTTCGCTATTTATCATATCACACGTGTATTATAATTGACATTTGTTAAGTTAAAAGGAGGAGGGTTTCTTATAAGCCTTGCAGGCTTCTTTTCTCCTCCTGCACGTTCTTTTTAATATTTTCGATTATTTCACTATTGTTTTTGCTTATATATGTGAGAATGAATAAAACAAAACAAAACAAAACAATAAAAGACAGTTTTTTGTCAATATAAATAAAACCACATAGCACATCCGTAGCAGCCATACTAAGGCTGAACTGAGGTGTGAATTACAGGACTATGAAGATTATTCACCGAAACTTATATCAGGAATGGAACATTATTCATAGTTGAAACCCAACCGAGATATTAACTTAATAACAGAACAAAGACAACTAGGATTACAGAATGGTAATTACAATTGAAGCGGAATCACAATTCAAGAAGATTGGCAGCAATGCGTTAAAGTGTTAAGATGTAAAAGTGATTTAGAATTAAATCTATATACTCAATTGTGTGGTTTTGTGAGTGCTATGCAGCCTATGCTCTCACGTAAGGAGGCAACAAGCTAGAATAAGCAGGGGAGTTCGGTACAGATTATGCAGGTCATGATTTGCTTGAAAAAGAAGTCTAAAAGATACTTTGCATGTAGTCAGTGTCAACTTTGGCAACAAACGCATAGCTAAGAAGGAAGGATAAAAGGCATATGGGAGCCCATATTGTCAACATCCATGCGACAGCAGTTTCTATGGTGTTGCCCCACCATATGAACACTCTTGATATGATCAGTGGCACTTACCTAAGACGATTACGAGCTAGTTACTTAATCATCATGTTATGCTGTTTTTACAGATACATCTCATGTTCTAATATCTCATGATCTAGTGTCTCATGATCTAGTGTCTCGTGATCTATTGTCGTTCTACCGTTTTAGTTTAGTCAATAAAGAGTAGTGGGTGCGGCTCTAAACATTCGGAAATGAGGACCGTACCTTACCTCGATAAGAAAATTGAATTGCCTTTAAATATTGTTTACGTTGATGTCTAACTTTAACGCAGGAAGGGAGAAAGGAATCTGCATATCTGCCCCACACATTACTTTGTCTCTTCAGCTATCTTAGTGTAAAGAGAAAAATAACATCGGCTGTAAGAAAGATCGATTTGTAAGCTGATACCCTAAACACGTTGAATTGGCGAAATTAGCTTTTCCATTATTAGATCATCATCTTGTGCGCATCAGTTTATTAATCGTGTCCTCCAAAACTTTCAAAGTCAGTGTTTATTGCCGGTAATGACTGTATGGACTGGGAAGGATATACAATATATCATGGCGGATCAAACTCGCCTCCTGTGAAAAGCACATTCCTCTCTACACGCAGACTTCTCACAGGTTACTCTTTAAACCATACACCGTGATGGTAAAGTATCATGTATTCCAATACAGCAACATGTCACAGTGCCATATACTTCACAACAGCAGAATGTGAAGTTTCTTTGTAGCTGTGATTAGCTCAACGTTATTAGAACCACACAGATGCACTTTACCGTGTAACAAAAGGTTGGCAGATATTGGCCGATCGATCCGGGAACACATATTGGGCTCACGCAACATTACGACCACACAGGGTGAAAATTACTGGCAAACAAACCACCCTCTTCACGGACCCTTTTATATCACTATCGATCCTGGCTGTAAGCTTTCCAGTTATTTCATGTACCAAAGTAACGTCATCATTAATGCACAAACCAAATAGTTTTCCGACCTCCGCCGTATTGTCATGTTAGTAATTCTGGTGATGAGTCCTTCGTGACAAGGGAAATACAATTTCCTCTGGAACAATTTACACGCAAGTTATCAAAAATGCAGTACTGAGATTGCTGCCAAATATAAAAAAAACACTTTCAATCACAGTGAAACTATCATGGTATTGGAGTTTTGCTTCGTGACTATTTTCTTTTTGACAATATTGCCTACTCCTGATCGGGCACTTCTCTACCCGATCTTCCCGTTTACCTCATCACTTCAACTTTTGTAATGGCGACAATAGAAGCTGAGCAAAGGTCACATAAAACGCTGCACTATCTAATGATATCATTCAATATTGCTGTATCTTGAAGCAAGACATTAATGATTAATTTATTGGAGGGTCACTATATTTATACGTCATTATTGTTTAAGAGTATCAACAATGTTCTTACTGTATATGTTTGATGTCCTGCTTGTTTCTCTCTCTCTCCCTCTCTCTCTCTCTCTCTCTACATATTAGAAATATTCAGCAAAAGTTAACTTGTAGCAACATCCTTCCTAGTACTAGCCTTGTTCAACTTGACCTCTATGGTTTCCTCACCTTATAATATATGCGCTTCAATGACAATAAAGTGAAAGCCAATGGTAAATATGATAGATTGAGATCATTGTCAACATGCCAATTTAAACCGAGACTATTGATGGTGTGTTTGCCTCTATCAGAGCATTTTATGTCTATCTTTATACAAGATACTCAATAAGATGTTATGAAACTCAGAGAAAATATGAGATAAGATGTAATCGGATCGGAGTGATAAAAAACAAAGCAGCTATTAAATCGTATCCACTATGTTGATAGGCAGCCAGGCTTGTGAAATGGGCGTTGCCCAAATTGATTCAAGGTCAAGGTCTTTCTTGCCTTGATGATTACTTTACTAATCAATCTTATTAGAATTTTTTGTAATTAACTGTTTCAACTCTATGTATTGAACATGATTCCGTTGCATCTAAAGTTTGCTACATAATCCTGACTAATGTTCAAAACTTTCTAGAAATATAAGAACAGTACAGAGCCATGTAATTGCTAAGGCTGAATAGTATTTTATTTCACCTTTTGCTGCAGCACTGCTCTTTGTCACATCACGACATGCGATGGATCAACACGCATCAATACGCCCTTACGGCGGGGAATTTTATTCTTAATAAGATGGTTTCGTTTTCGATGATTTTACCCACGCGGGGAGGGTGCGGTTTACGCCATCGTGCATGCTCCATGGGAAGACGTCATGGCTGACAATACATGTGTTGATAAAAGTCGACTCTGAGCTGCCTCACACGTATGACTTGACATGGGCGTCGGACATCGTCAGGAAATACACGGACTGTCCAATAGCGTGAAGCGTCAAACTCGCATTTTACTTGGCATGAAATACATTACAGCCGATATTCAGTGTGTCCATTATTGATAAACGGATTACCAAGCCTAGGAATGTGTCGCCAAAATCGATTACCATTGGTTAGTTGTAAGTTGCTGTGTAAACATAATCTAGTGAAGAAAAGACCGTAAAGGACGAAGGAAGGTCAGCCGAGAACAAGCCCAACTTATTGCACATTGTGTAGATGTTATATGCCTATCAAACCATGCTGCGTTTATCAAGACAAACGAGGCAAATAAAGTATTTTTGTATTATGAGTTTGCTTATAACAATTTAATGACATTGAAATTCAAACCAGATACCTCCAATAAATTGAGGTGATATTGTATTAACACTAGTGCATCGCATAAGTATGACTGGTGTGTCACATAAGCCACAACCGCCATAAAATGCCTGGGAGATCTCATAAAGGTTCATTCATCGTAGGCATAGACAGACATCAAAATTTTTCTCACTGATGAACATTTATTCATTTTTGTTGATGGTGCATAATCAGCATGCATCATCATCTTCATATTCATGTGAAGCAGCAGCAGGTGCAGCAATCGTCCATAAACGCATTCATAATTACATATCACTGAATTAGGGGTCTACTTGCATGTGCTTTTCTACTGGCGAGATTTCGATTGAAGAAAGTAAACGTCATGACTTTTGAATATAGTGACGTCGTATAACACCTGGGGCTGTGAGTTAAGTATCAGTGCCCTCACCCTTTTTTCTTTCGTCTTCTGTAAAACCTGCAATGGTCCAAAGTCGGTCGTGTAGATGTTGTCCAGAAGTTTGCGGTACCAAGCAAATCTGACCTAGTCAGCAGCATACACATTGGATAACTCCAAAACACATTAAATCCGTCAGGTGCCTTCTTATTACAGGAACTTACCTGTGTGCGAAAGAACTTGCAAGGCCACCGGTTTCCATTTTAATTTCTCCACGTTTACAGACGAAAAGAAAACCCACACATTACAAAAAAAGTGGGATCATTCGTCTTCCACTGTCTCGGAAAAAGAGGTCAAACCCAATAGATTAGAATTTAGTGTCATTAGTTAGACTATTGTATTCACATGCTATACTGTTCATCATTGTCTGTCCGTCCTTTTTCATGTAACATGTACTTGCAATTAACCCACGGGCGAGAACGTGCAATGCACTTTCTAAACTATGTAATGTTACACAGAATAATTTCTAGCACAAGCAAGCTTGATACAATTGGAAAGTCCTCTGCGTCCATTCATACATGCAGCATCAGACGTAACACAGTGTTGATATTTGTTGCAATATTTCACTAGTCCATGTAGAATAGCTCTACAACGCCTTGCCGTTCCATGTTGCTCACCATTACCGTGATCTTCAGTAAAATTCTCGTTGAAATCAGTTTGTGTCTGTATGACGTTAAACAGGGTCAACCAGAACGAAATCGACTTAAATACTGCTGTTGGTCTCTGTCACCTCAATACTACAGAACGTTACAGACGAAGAATCGGGCTATCTCCGAACATTGTGTTGAAGAACTTTCTATGAATCTCTGTGAGAGGATCTGCTCTGTACGTGACCACTGTGAGTTACCTGAAGCTGTTCTTCACGCCTGCCTCGACCGTAAGATTCCAGCCGTGTGAAGCATGGCAATAGATAAACAAAAGCAAATCACAAGTGAACCGTTTAGCACAATCCGGAGATTACGGCACCTCAGCTCTGCTGTGATCACATTACTTATTTTATCGGACCCCCGGCATGCAATTAACCCATATTGATTTTGAATATCCGGAAAATTGAGCCTTTAACGGTGACATGCTTTTCATACATCCACCACTGGCCAGAAGGCTGCGTTTAGTCGATTCTTCCGCGAAGTCAGTATTGAAGGCGATTTGGGCAGCAAACTATGCCGTATTGACAACGGAGAAACGCATCAGATGGGCACAGCATCCCGGCAATCTATAAAGATTTCTAGAGGACAAAAGCACTCCTGGAAGTCTACCATCAATAACCCCAGGCACGACGGAAAGATGGATTAGATTTTCTTCGATAATGGTCATTAGCAAAAGCCATCTTTAAATGCCAACGGGAGGAGATGGGGCCCGTGCAAAATGCACTGGCACAGCATGTTAAGTCTGGGACAAAACGTACAAATTTTGACTTTTCAATGACGCCGGGGTAGTACATCTCTGCCTGGCGTAGTATAAATAGTGATACCAGAACATGGGCACTGTTCTTTTCGAGGATGAACTTGGGGATTGTAGTCTGAGAGAGTTCCCGTCACTCAGCGCTGTCTCGGCAGCCACAATGGCGCCGCCTGCCTGCTGGGACACTAACACGGGTGGGTGGGATTTGCTGAACAAAACTTTACGTCTTGACATCCACCTTCAATTTAACTACCATATAGTGAACCGACGTCCAGACACCCATACCGGCCATTCGCTATAACCATCACATAAAATCACTTTTTATTTAGTAATAGCAAATGATTAGGAATAGACGGGTCGTTAACCATTAATTATTATACAGCCAGATGATGTCGACCAATCAGAGGTCTCCATTTCACATCAATTATGACGCTGTAACGTCATTAAAGTGCCACAAATGGCGAATAATGAATCTCAAGTGTACTCAAGTGGACTATTTGTTAACATCAATAACACTTTTCGTTAAGAATATCTCTACCGTCTAAAAATAACCCAAACATTCTGTGACAAAATAAGATACATTTCAATACAAGTCAAATTTAAACGGCAAGGAAGAAAACAGTATTCTCGACACCCTAAACTGTAAGTGGGACCACCCACAGCATAGGGTTTATATGGCCAGATGATGGTGACCAGTCAGAGGGAGATATACACATAATATTGACCAATCAGAAGGAGGAGCAGCAGGGAAGAATGATCATGAAATGAGTAGAGCAGAGAACATTTGAAAAAGATTAAACATGCCAAGATTGCAATGTTACGGAATATTGTTTGTGGAAACGTTGGTTTCAAAATGTAATCTGTAATAACCTCCTTATGACCCGAAAGGACAAATGTAAATTTTCAAATGCCCTTTTCAGAAATTGGACAGCTGTAATTACATGTACATGTTTAGTATTATGTGTCATACAGGAATTCATCATAATGATACGGGTTAGTTTGGATAGGCTATGTATAGTTGCTCACACGGTGATTTTATTCGGTATATAAAGTAAATCATCATCATATCTTGCCGCTCCACGGCTGTAGCCACTGACGGGCAGTCGGGTTGGCCTCACGTAGATCTTCGTCCGTACTTGTAGTTCCAAGTTTACAGTTCTAGTATATATAGTAAATGACCAGGCCTTATACACCATAACTTAAGTACAAAGGCGATTATACATGGTGTCATGAATATGAGAAAAATAAACATAAACAACATACAAGTGTACTACCGTACATACCATTTCTAGCTGCTGCTTCTCTCTTTTTAAAACACATGGCGACAGAATTGATCAGATGATTTGAAGGCATCAAATAAGTTGTTTCATACCGGCAACATGACATACTCATCCGAGTGCTGTAATATGAAATCCAAGTAATCGTAATCAATGAAAAAAGCCTTAACGTTGATATCTGTAAAAACCTTCTCATTTAAAACAAATTTAATTTATTGTTTTCGGCAGTATTTAGTACAAAATAGAATTGCGCTCCCCCTAAATGTACAGGACAAGTCACGCAGAATTTCAAAAGTAGGCCCTGCTGTTTGCTGACATCCCTTAGCTAAATATTGTAATGGTGCCATTACCTGGTCATAAACTCGTCACACTGCCCTTCCAAGGGATAAAGTACAAGGCAGGAAAGTAATTTACCACATCTATTTGAAGGAACATCAGAGGCTCCTTGGTGATCTGTAGGATCTACAGCACATGATTGCTGAATTCCGTCTATGTACCAAGTATGTTTCATCTGGACACAATTTGCGAATACCATTTCCTGAATGTCTGGACAAGATTGGAAAACATTATTGTGCTGGTGAGCTTTACGTTTTATGTGCACAACGATATTGCGCGTTATTGTGGCCCGGATCTAATCTTATGTATTGCAACGACTCATTGCAACTATTTCATAACGGCAAGCGCCCATAGAGAGTTCCATAATGAAGAGCAGGAATTCAAGGCCATACCATGAAGTTGGAATAAATCCACGTTGCTATTCCAAATTTAATGAGTTGTTTGAAGGGAATCATTTCCTATCATCGATATATTATATCTAGAATACTGTAGACTTTGCTTTGTAATTGCAATTTAGTATGTATCACACCACGCCTAGTAGTGCCACATTTCATTAGCTTCTCTGTGGTGCAGAATGGTGTAGAATTTAAGATTCTCCAGCAGACGATGGACATGACGGATTACTTTTGAATCGTTAACACATCCATGGGAAATCATCAGTGTTGGAACTCCAAACGTCACCCATTGGCCTCTGCTATACTATGGTCAACTATAAGTTCTCTTCCCTAGATGAGACTGAGTGATACAACCTTTGACATTTAGGCAGTACATACCTTATTCAAGACGAGACAAGCAATGTCAGACAATTTCTAACGCTCATCTCCCACCATAACCGCAATTCCCAATGCAGCTATTATCAAATGCTGTGCATAATTTTCACTTTTCAGGCTAGCCCCTGTGTCACCCAGTGCATATAGATAGCGCTTGTCTGTCTTTGTAATAAAGATGGAACCTGTGACCAACTCGATGAGACGTAAGCCCCCGCTGACTTTCAAACGGCTTCTAAGAGTCCTGTGGGGCTTCCAGATATCTCGTTGATTTTCAACGGTACAGTTATATCAAGTATCGTGAAGAGTCTCTGACTGGCAGGCAGAAAGGCCACGCGCATAGATAGAGGGAAGATAGAAGAAGTATGGGCCAGATCTAGGTTAATATAAAATGACTTCTTCTAATATCACTCTTTTTTTTTTTTTTTGCATTTTTATATTCTTTCGTTTTTACCTTTTAAGTTTTCTACCATGATCTCAATGATAATATTTTTTTCAATTTTGTTTTAGGTAAGATCTATACTATTAAAGAAAAATAAAGAATAGGCTGAGTGCTCAGCACGTTAAACGTAATTGTGCATGCATGATGTATGAAATAGTCCAAATACATTGGTGGTTTCTTTATGCCACTTCTGATGGAGGCATACATCCCGGTTAACATCGCGTTATATTTCGTTTTCCTTGTGGAAAAACTGAGTCCAACAAATTCCAAAGTTTTCGTCACACCGTTAGATTCGGATATTTCGAGATAAAAGTTTCATCTTGCTGATATTTAATGGATTCTTTTCAGTCGACGACGGTCCCTGCACAGCAGTGGGGATTCCTCTCCGGTATGACTCACCATCCATCAGCATTAGATGAGAACGACATTATCAGGCCATTGCACCAACAGGACTTAAACGTGCTGCAACATCATGCTACAGAGGCTGAAAATTGACGCCCCAAAATCAATAAATGTGGGTAATCACACACGTCCTCAAGTTTTTAGATATGAAGAGAAATTTGACCCTCGACGGACTATCTATTTATTGTCATTTCGTTTTATTTCTGGCATTACGTGCTCGCCAAATGTCTGACCTAAACGCAGTTACAGCTAACCTTTATTTCAACCATCAGAATATTAGGAGAATGAAAAAAGCAACAATGGGAAACCAACTTTAATATCAACTGCTTTCTGTTTAAGAAACCCCCATCTTTACCCCCACGTTCCCAGCGTACCTGCGCTGATACACTTCGTGTCGAGCAATGCCAAATACTAATTCAATAGCAGGAACGCTACAAATGGTTCTACTAATGTTAGGTCGTGTCTATCCAGCGGCTGACGTGTGCACCATATCTCTCTCTCCCTCAAAAACATCCCTATCAATTTGGATTCAAGACATTCAAGCATATTTGGCCTAATCAAGTTTATCAATTCAAACATCTTCATGACTTAACATTACAGCACGCTCCTCTTCTTACCTTTAGATGAGGAAATGTATCCGATGTGACGCACAAGCATACATCAAGTAGGCTATCCACTTATCTTGGTCTGTTGCTTACATTTGCACCAGTTATTCTTATTCTCAAACTTTGTTTGAAAACAAGAAAAAAAAAGATCTGGAACTGGTCGTGGTACAATGCTGATGTTGGGACTGTGAAAAGAAGTACAATTGTAGTGCTTTGTAAGCTGATTGGATAACGATATAACAATGGCATCTTTTACAGTAGCTGCTTGATCCAAGCTTTTTAATCCAGTCGGTAATAGTTCAGAAATACTGTATATCCGTAACAGAAGCGTTTTTGTGTCTCAGGGTTGATCAGATGAGCAGGGAAAAGACTGTTCTAGCAATATCCATGCATCAGCACAGGTACAAGTCAGCGGGCATTGATGAATGTGCCACGCACAGCCGCCGTGATGAAACGTTGGTCCAAGTTTCTGAGTTATCCCTCACATATTGGTCTGATGAATGTTCCTGTCACACTTTATGTACTTCTGGCCACACTGGTCAGAACGGCAGTGGCTGGTGATACAGGGGTAATCTGTCACCAGAGAAGGTTCATCTAATGTGGCGAGTTCCGAGGTCATGAAATGATGACCACTTCTTCAGAGTTGGACTTCACATTCACAATACTTTAGATACCTCGGGTTTCATTGGCTAACATCTTTAGTATGGGCGTTTTAGACATCCATATGTTGCGACTCGACAGCTATAACATGAATATCTAAGGTAATAACAATAATAAAATGGAAAAGGCGAAAAAGAAATAATAGGGAAATGCGTCGGGCACAAAAATGTTCACACTAAAACATAATTTTATTGGTAAACATACCTGACCAACGTGAAGGAAAGTAATTCAAAGATACCATAAGTATCATGCTATGGTATAACTGTTACCCATAAATACTTCATTAAGTCCTTCAGGCCATTAGATATTCTGTAATCCCAAAGTTGAAGTGATTTTCTTTAAAACCGCTCTCAGGTACGAACACAAAGCCGAAGTGCCAGTCGTGAGCAGAACAGAGGGTTTTAGAATTGTCAACTGGGGAAGCTGTACGGAATGAAGAAACCGATGACTCCTCTAACTTCGCCTGGTGCACAGGGGGTTTGAGCAGATGGAATTTCAGCCTAATGTGTCCCGCAGTGTGACTAATAGAGAATGGAGAAGCCTCGATGGGGAGCTAGAACAGACAAGACATGCGGAGTAGTCTCAAGATCTCACGTTGTACGAACGGTTGAATAATTCAGCATAATATAGATGGTCAGTAGAGTTGTAAACCAGGCTGAACAAAGCTTGGCTCAGTTACAGTAGTCAAACATCAGTTCATTATTTACGTAAAGTTGTTTCACTGTTAGCATCTACAGTAAGATTCTAATAGCATCATACGTCATTCACTTAATGATGACTTAATGGCAGTGCCAACATCCGCGTCTGGTTACATTTTTTCGGCATTGTCAGCTGTAGACGCAAACAACGAATCATCACTTCGGAAATAATTAACTTCTTCAACACAGTTATGTTTTTGGTATGTGTGTCTGTTTGTTTGTGAGTTTGTTGGCATCATTGGAAAGTCAGACAGAATTTGAAAAACTGTATGTTATATTGGAATAAAAGACGTTAAACTTTCCTTATAGTTATTGGGATTCTGCATCACGGTGTTGGTTTGTTTGTTTTATGTAACATCATCAAAGTCTGATTATGCTATTTTCATTATGTATAAGTTTTTAGGGCTAAGACTGCTAGTCCAGAATTAAAGTGTCGCCTGCTGTAGTGAATCTTCACCCTTGTTTGTGCTGGTATTTTAAAGACGTCTGGAAGTTGTTAATCGTATCTCTACCATCAGCATTAGCCATGTCTATTCTATTAGCGTGTGAAGCGACACATGTGTGATACGCCTGCGCACTGCACGCCGTTTGTCACATAGTCAATTGCTACTTGAACCTTGGTCTTTCCAATCCCAATCCAAGAAACAGGCTCGCCACTAGTCAAATGTGCAATAAGGGAGCTATATATGGTGTTTGGTTTCCTGCCCTGTACACAACTGTTTCTGGTCTCACTGGTCTCATCACCAAACTAGATAGACAATCATATCATAGACATCATCCAAATAACATTACTTATAGAGCAATACCCGCTGTCCATAAAACGTCAATTCAATTGGGATAGTCCTGGCTCAACATCCTGACACTAACGTGTGTCTACGTGTGCCTACGTGTCGTTTTCGCGATGTTAGCATCCAACGGAAAACCACAAACACCGTGTGTTCAGCCTTGACATCTTCGGGGCCAATCTCCGTATGTATTCTTAGAGCACAGAATGAGGATTAAATTATTTGACTAATGCGATGATATGTAATTTTGCTTTCCTTTTAAGGAAAAAGGTCGCTATTGAATTTAGAAGAACTGGATCGGTGGTTGGGTGACACGTCAAGAGTCTACAGTCACTGCTGCTGCTACGGGCAGGTTCCCAAGACCAACGATTCTGTATTCTGGTCACAGGCAGATGTTTCTATAAGTTGAGATTTTGATGTTTGAAAGCCATGTTTATGTTATGTTTGAAATGCTCCGAACGTGCTTCTGTCAGTATCCAAGCGTACCTACATGACTCACAGGGCATTTTTGAAATAAGATAAAAGATAAAAACACAGAGAACATACAGCTATGGCTCGGGCCAAGAGCAGTTGGCTGCGGTGTCTGCAGAGCGGCCGGTGGTATCCATTACGCCAGACGCCCATACTTGACGTGAAATCTAACTCCAAAATCGATTTCTCGCGGACAGTCGCAAAAGAACTGGACGTAATGAATAATTGGATCGATTGAACCTTGGGATTAAACTTAGAAGCAAAACTGACAATAGCGGCAGGGCGACCATATATAACACACTTGGTTGCGTGAAAAGTTTCTAGGCGGGAGAATAGTTGGGGAAAAGTTGTTTGTAGTTGACGATATTTAGAAATATTTGTAGCTCAAGTTAGAGCGGGACTCAACCTTAAAAAGCAGGTTCTATTTTCTACCAGGCACCACAGTTTATTATATGATAACCTTCCAACACCCTAACGGGGTCCCCAGGCGTGTGAATGTGCCATTTGAACATTTTTGATTGGAAAAAATCCTTCCGTGACTTTGTTAGGCCACAGCAAGTAATTTTTATGGATGACATCAGCACGCTCATTAATTTTCGCCTGATTTCGAAATTAAAAAACAAGAAATTTCATTGCCCTCCGACGGTGGTCAACATGCCACAAATTGGCAAATATGTTGTAAACGTTGACAATCTAAGGTGTTTCATTGCATATAAATACCCAGTGTAGTTCCTGCCCATAACGGTATGACAAGCTGTTTTCTGCGTTTGTTCTAGTTAATTGAACAGTTTAATGTTGACAGTCTAAGGTGTTTCATTGCATATGAATACCCAGTGTAGTTCCTGCCCATGATGGTATAATAACACGTTGTTTTCTGCATTTGTTCTTGCAAGGACATTATATAAATAATTGGGGGGGGGGGGTTCTAGTTAATTGAGCTGTATGCACTAGGTGTTTCATCGCTTATGAATTCCCAGTGTAGTTGCTTCAGATGATGGTACAACAAGCTCTTTTCTACATTTGTTGTAGTTAGTCTATTGAGATGTATACACATCTACAAGGACATGTTTACATTAAATCAAGGAGGTTTTATATTATATATGAAACCTCATTGGTTGAATACAGGAATAAAAGACCTGTTGGTCATGATATCATATTTTGTCGCCTCAATTCTTGTTTAACAAGACTTATGATCTCAATATTTGAAAATATAGGAATCTTTTTTTTGGCCCGCCTTTTTTTTTTTGCCCTATCTCATTAATTTTGGAGTCTCCGGAGGATGTCACCCATAAAGTTTAGTTAACATCTACTATAACCTCTCCAAAATTTTTACAGAGATTGGCACAATATTGTTGACATTATAGAGACAAGTCTGTGTTGCACCCCAGCAAAATGTGCAGTATTCAAAACATGCTTTTGAGACCTGCCCTCTGTAACTCTTAAACTACTTATCGCATGACCACCAATTTTTAGAGAATGCTGCCCATGTGAATTGATATTACCATAACATCTTTTGTGTCATTATGACGTAATATGACAGCATTATGATGTAATTTATTTTGATGTATCCGCTGTTTTGGATTTTGACCGGTGACGTCATCAAATTAGCATGAATTATAAATATTGAAAACAAGTGCTGTGTACCAAGAAAGCCTTGAAACTGCTTAAACCGAAGTAAGCAGATTTTGTCAAATATGCCTGTCAAAAGCCCGTTGCCATGTTAAGAAGAATAACGATGAACATACTTTATTAATTCATATTTTTTTGTTAACAAAGTTCTATGAAACGTCACCAAGTTTGGTGACTCTAGCGTAAGCCGTTTAGGAGTTATGCAACACGAAATTTGGCGTGGGCCTCAAAAATCCCCTCCCGCTCTAAATAGGGTTAGTCTATAGTGCAAAACGTGGTCCTTCTGATCTTTTTGAATAGATTATGATTATAAGCTGGAATTATTCACATCTAAACTGGACAAAATATTCCTCTTATGTTGACGAAGCAATGTATGAATAATTATCAGAGAAAAAAATGAATTGGGAGATTTTACTGAACAAAACAGTTTGGTCGCAAAAAAGTTCGGGAAAATGATCTAATCAAGTAATTTAGTAGTCCTCCACCCAACAGACCCGTGTGCTCTGCATGATCGGAACGGAACCTGCCACATGTATCGGTTCCTATTGGATAACTGCTAAAGATCTAGGTCAATTGTTGGCTGAAATCAGCAGAAGAATTTTAACTTAAAAGTTGCTACAACTTAAAATGGACAAACAGCTATTTACGCACAAACGCAACAAACGTTATTTTCAAGATCAACCCTGGAATTCCTATTTTCTAACATCGCCCCATTTTTCTAAGAGCACTGTATTCAGATCGTAAGTTTGAGTTTCAATAAGATGATTACTAAAGAACAAGTTAATTTTTGACCAAACTTTTTATACCAAAAACAATCGAAAAATTTGAAAAAAAGTGCTAAAGCTATAAGTTGACAAACACGAATCCAGAAACACATAATAAAAGTATTTCTTTATGATAGACGCACGATTTATCAACATCGCCCAATTTGATGTTTGACCAACAGTTGTTGGCGTTATAACCAAGTCAAGTCAAGTCAAGTCAATGCCTTTATTTTCCTTCGAAATGCTTCTTCGGCCGACACTACTGCTAAGAGTACGCGTTGCATATCCGGACAGATGTATGTCATCCACTCACATCGAGCTGATTCTCTGCTCTTTTCGAGAAGTGTGGTGGGTACGTTAACGTGATCAAGGCGTGGCCCTCAAACACGTGACGTTAATTTAACGCCATATCTGAGAACGGCTGTAGCTGACACAAGGTACGTATTTACACCTGAGTCTGGTGAGAAAGTTTGCGTAAAGAGCCTTTCCTAAGGGCACAGCACCGGCAAGGTAGCATATAGGACAGCAAATAAGATGTAAAAACTGTTTGATATTTATATGCCATATATTGTTTTTGCTGGTGTGTTCTTCTTCTTTCTGTCGTCTTCATCTTCTTCCTTTTTCTGTAATGGTTTGGAACACCTCTTTCACACGGTATTAGTCAATCAGACATCTTGACGGTGACTTATAGGAATTCTATAGTCAAATCATATGTACCTTATTGACAGACGCAGTCTAGGAAGTACACATTATCACCAATGGATCGGTCTTATTTGCATAAGATGTAATATTGGAGGTGTTGGTAAAGGCGAATACAACGGAATGTGCGTAATGCTAACGGTACTCTATTTGCATAATTAATGAAAAAACTTGATGTGTCTTTTGTGTTAAATGGTAGGGATTTCTAATAAAGATGTAGGTAGCTTTAGGAAAGGTAAATACAATGGCATGACGTAATGCTAATGATGGCATGAACTGCATAATGTATGCATAGTTCTTCTGTTTTACATGGTAGGGACTTTATATTGGACATATACGTACACACACACACACACACACATACACAAATAGATGATATAGGTAGCTGACGACATTGAAGCACTACTTATGTCATCATAACGCATGTCGCCTGATCAACAAAGCCATTCCATACGTCCATCATTAATGGAGGGAAATATCATGTGTTTTTATTTAAATGTTGCCTTTTTAGTTTCCAGTTCTTTTTAGGCAACATCTCCCTCTTCCACATTTGCCTCATTGGTAAATAGATCTTGGTGTTCGCAACTTAGAGTAGTTACATTGAGTCCGGGTCAGTAGGTGCGGTGCCGGGCATTGAGACTGTTTAGTGGTTGTAACATGAGACAGCACGGACATTTCAGTATCAGAAATACAGTTGACAAAGCTGACATCATCAAATACAGTATTGTAACAAAACATAACCTTCTCGGGATAGGTGATAAAACCACATATTCTATATAAGCATCGCTAAATTGATAAAATTCATTCCTATGGGACGTAACAATCGCCTTGCATGTACATGATTGCGATGCTGTTTAGAGGGAAAACAACCTTCAGGCACTGCCATCTGCAAAAGAGCAAGGAAAATTAAAGACTAATAAAAAAAAAGTAGCCATGCTCGATTTCACCCTAATCCAGTCTAATCAGAAAATCTGGCACCACCGGACCGATCCTTCCCCACTTTCAGGCTTAACACAGCAAATCCTTCTCTACCTGTGTCGCTGGTAAAGTAATTTTGGTGCAATTATGACAGAGAAGGAGATTACTGAAACGAGCAATCTGTCATTTATGAGCTTTTGGCGACTGTTCCACGAGTAATAATCATAACATCGCCTGTTTTTATTTCCAGAATTGACCCCTATGAACCTCTTAAGGCTCCCTTTCAGTGACTCATTTACCGTCTTCTCCCTCGTCTGTCAAGGCAAGGCCGGATGTTCGATCCATTAAGTACCCATTCAGTTTGCGAACGCCGGGGGAAACTTTCTCTTGTCTTAACAACTTTTACGTCCACGGGGTAGGTCATGTGAGGCCCCGGGATATCTCACACCTAAACCGCTCAAAGCAGAAACCGGTTTCATTCCAAACAAACAAACAGATTTGTCCATTTAACGTCCTATCCGAGGGACGTTTCAGGCTGAAGCTAGTAGGTAGTCATTTTAACCCGAGTGCAGTGGGGAAATTCGTGTTAAGCGCTTTGTCCAAGAGCACTACGTCAACAGGACACGTCAGGGGAGCCAGCATTCAAACCCAGCCACGATGATACCCATAATGGTAATGTAGATGACTGTCTCTTCTCACGTGCTAATTTCCGATTTAATGTAATAATTTTATTAGCATTGACTACACATCGCAGCATCAAGTGTGGCGTCAAATGACCGAGTAGCTAGGCTAGCGGACGCCAGATCATGGGATCACGAGTTCGATTTCCGGCGTCCCTGCAGCTTGCTGGTCTTTAGGGAAGGGACTTAACACGACTTTGCTCGCTCAACGCAGGTGTAAAAATAGGAACCTGACTTCGGTTGGGGAGGTAAAAGGCGGTGGAAGGAGAGGACTCGGTCCCGTTTTCCAATACCGTGCCTAAGACACTGCACTTCGGCCTAAAAATGGACCCTTTAACTTGTTCATATCGCAGATGGGTAAAACATCAATCTAAGACTTTTAGGCCCAAGACAGTAAGGCAAGAAGGCGCTAATTATCAAATCCGATTGTGAAACGTCAGGATTTGAACATGATATGCTTTTTTGCGAATAATTAGTGACAATCTTGCAATTTTGCGGAGAGGATGAGAATTAGACATAAGCTTTAATCTTATCTATAGCTGATTTGACGCTGTCTGTGTCTGATTTGCAGCAGCCCTTTGATCCATTTTAAGGCCTTAACCCACCGGGATGACCATCCCTGCACAGGGCTCGATTATAATCACGTCTCCTGCCCCGGTGTACCCCGTTAAGTATTCTCTAACCAGTTCTGTGATGTTATTAACCCACAGGCCCGACGTGTATGATCTAATCAGCATTCCTTTATCTGTGGTGTTTTTCAGAGGGTAAAAACTAGGATTCTTCATCGGCTGACATTGGACTAGAGGTCATCATTTGGCTTAATGCATTATGTCACCAATTGCATGAATCCCTAGGTAACTAACTCTTCTATGTCCATAATACTTGGAACTTTCACTTCTTACCTACTCGTACAGTCGACAAATATGCCGTGCTTCTTCGTAACGCATACATGTACGACGTTAACATCTCATGTCGATTTGAATAGACTGCCAAAGATGTAGGTATAGTAGGAGACCGATGCTTATTCAAAGGAAATATTTCTAGTAGTAAGTAAACCATTGTCTATTAGGTTACTTTTTGCTTACCTTGGATTTACAAAGGTCTGACACTAAAGATCTTTTTAAAAAGTCAGTAAGTTATCAGTGTATCTCTCGGTATGCACATTAGACGCTGGAATCGTTGCATTTTGAACCCGTCAACTGTCGTGCAAAGAAGTTCATTCATTTATCTACTAATCTACTGAATTTATCGTTTTCAAATCTACGTTTGCTATCGAATTCCTTTTCCAATCGGTTGACAAAAAAACCTTGAGTTGCTTATCGCAAGAAACATGTGGTTGTATCCATAGGGTATCCATGGTTGTCTTTGTTGTTTTTATCTTCGCCGAGTATTTGTACTCAGGGAAGATTATGTTTTCGGTTGAAAAATCTGTTAGGTGGGTCTGTATGTATGTCAGGAGCATAACTCAAGAGTGCTTCGATGAATCTTTATGATTTTTTGGAGGTGTGTAGTGGTTGTGCCAAGGAAGGTCAAGGTCGAAAATGGTTCCCCTTGCGTTTTTTAACAGTACTGCAGCGGACTTTGACTTTTTGTGTGTTTGTATGTAGGCAAAAAAAGTGACGGAAACGTTGATGGATCTTCATAATTTTTTGCAGGTATGAAGATGTTGTAAAAACGGAGGTCAAGTTCAAAAATGGTTCCCCTGGCATTTTCCGTTGGTACTGCAGTGGGCTTTGTGTGGATCTGTATTTGTATGTCGCCAGCATAACTCGAGAAGCTGTCAATGGATCTGTATGATATTTAGTGGATGGGTAGGGTTTACAGAAAGGAAGGTCAAGTTCGATAATGGGCCTTCTAGTGGGTACTTAAGGTACTGCAGCGTAGCTTCAAAATTTTGGGGCATATTTTCTGAAAGCGCTATGGTCATGATTTTTGTGTGGTAGATAGTTCATGCTATAGGAAGTAAGTTGTGAAAGTTTGGGCCCCCTAGCGTCTTGTTTGGAACTGCAGTGGATGTTTTTGTTTTGACCTTCGGACATGAATAACTTGAGAAGGGGTCGACAGATCGTCGTGACGTTTGGTATTCAGATAGCTCAGATGGTGCTTTACATAATAAACGACTAATTAGGCGAATCAGGATATAATTGGCATAATTAGTAAGGCAAGTTTGATGTATTTCATATTGGGACCCTGAAACATGTGACGGTTTCCCAGAAAACAGGTCTTACAAACAGATGGCCTGGGAAAGTAGGTCAAATAAACAAATAGAGCACAGCACTGCTCTCCAAGCAGAGGTGTGGGTCCGGCTGTTTTTTCACATGTTTAGTTTAGGCATGTTTGTTCAAAGCACGTTGGCGACATAACGAAAAGGGGACAAAATAGAAAGCCCGACAAAACACCTAAAAACACGTCAAAAACACGGCTCTGCTTTTAATAGAGAGTACATTGCTCCAGAACTGCACCACTGCTAGGTACGGTTAAGTCACATTTATTATGTCTTTCAAAATGTGTATGACATGGAATAAAGATTTATTCTATTCTTATTCATATATATTGACTGCACCATTTCATCGTCACATTCAACTTACGACACTGCAATTTCAAACCTTTGAAGGCCCATAATTTCAACATACTCATTTTTTTCATGGCCAGTTTTAACATATATCAGCACACAAGACACTTACGTTGTACGCTAGTCCTGTACCACCAAATGATTTTTAACCCTATCCCCCCCCTCAAAACTTACAAACAGCACATGGTGTATGATCAAATTTTCAGGGGGTGATATCAAAGCATGTAAATATGAATCACTATCCATGATAAGCCTTGATTATTTGGCGAAGATAATGTGTTCGAGGAACTCTAGTTTTGCAATGTTTTTGTTGTTAAAGTTGTTCAAAGAACCTATAGTTAGCAAATATCACTTCAATATTTTTACTTGGGTAATAATACAAAAGTACTTTCCCAAATGCACAATTTGTGTATGTAGGCACTGTTGTAAAAACACAGCCAACGTAAGAAAATCACTTTTTGTTTTACAGGTTTGTGTAGTGGGAGACTATTGTCCCAGCTGCTAAACACGGGAAAGGCTCTGCTCAGTGGTCACAGGTTGCCATGGCAACGGGCTTTTTTCACGTAGGCGGATTTTAACCTTCTGAGATATGTATGTTGAAAGCCTATTATGCTACAAATGTGTTTCAGACTCGAATTGAAAACGCTGAGACAACCTAATTTCCCTGTTATGGCGAAATATAGCCGCCGCGAAATTAAATGGATTTACAGTAATTACGAAATAAGACGTTTAACAAGGTTGAAAGTTGTCTTTGTCTGCTGTACTAAGTTTGTCGTACTGTACATTTATGCTGGCATGGCCAATATGTTGCAATTTTCAAATAAGACGTTTTACAAAAGTCGGAGAGATATTAGATAGATAGATAGATAGATAGATAGATAGATAGATAGATAGATAGATAGATAGATAGATAGATAGATAGATAGATAGATAGATAGATAGATAGATAGATAGATAGATAGATATAGATTTACGCTTACAGTATGTATGATAAGGACAGGCAATCATAAATGTAGTGGTCCTAATCGTCTATTCTTATTGTTATTGAACGGGGATGATGAAAGTTCGCAGAAAATTGAATCCGATCCCAAAGCTCCTCTGTGCCTTGAACCAATCCAATTGAAAGCTGCGATTGGAAGGTAAAGGTACTTCTTGCTGAACAATAAGCTACATGTTTCCCAAGATACACGACCTATTCATATACACATCGATGGAGAAGCAATCCATCTAGAACTGTCCGCTTTGGCGTCATCTATAATACATGCTGACGGATGGCATGAAAAGACGGCCTTTTGAACTGGTGCCGGCTGGTCACTGTGGTAGGTGTACACTTGGGAGAGCGATTCCCTTAATGATGCGCTCAAGAAATCTCTTTTAATCTGACGCCTTATTCGACGTCGATAATGATGTCATTTTGCATATGTTCATCAAATTTGCAACACTATGTTTTCCAGATTGTGTCGATGCAATGCTGTTTTCTAAAATACCAATCGGTTTTCTTCTTTGCAGTAATCAGTTTATTTTCTTTTGTCAATACAAGAGCAGGCGTCTGTCGTGATTGTGCCTCAGATAAATTCTATAGACCGTTGACAATGTGTAAATGTCAGCCTGTCAGAAATTCGCTGTTTGGCGGTTTGAAGATCTTTCCATCCTTGCACAGTTACGCTAACCCAGAAACCCAGGAGAATCGACATTGTTGCCTTGCCTTTTCCGGATCGATCCCTGATCACTCCGTCCCTAATCCTCCCCATCCCACGGCGGTCAGCTCTTTTGACACACATTTTTAGATGTTTCAGAATTATGCTGGGGCTATTGATCCTACTTTTCAAACGACTGGTCTGGGTATCTTTTCTTTCTCCAGGTCAACTTTTAACATACATTTACATGATATCACATGTACCTATAATCTACAGATTTAACTTGAAATGTACACACGGATGAAGGCGATACATTTGAGGTCAGATTATTCAAAGAAATCAGCTAATAATCTGTGTTCAGAACTGGGCTCCCAGTGGATGATAACAAGAAGGATCTCAGGTCGATAGAGATAATCGACACTTTATGAGGAACCTTCCCATCACATCGATCCAGATGGAGCGGCGGGTGCAGAATGGTCGTTTCTATGAAACAAAGGAGAATTTACGACACTTCAATTACTTTGTTATAGAGCCTAGGATGTTCGCTTATTGTCAGGGAGGCCAACATGAAAGGTTCATGGAAAGCATTTTGAAAAAATATATCACAGGAATAAAGAACTAGTAGTGATTGAAAGCCCACAAACAGTTAGAGCGTATTACAAAAAACAATCAGAGAAAATGTCGGACTCATTTCCATGTCGGTAAGTATGATTTTATTACCTATGAAAATAGAAAAAAACACCTCTGTTACTTGGGGTTGTAGTGGCGACATAGTTTCATTTGTTGTATTTTTTTATTGGTCTTGTTCAGTTAACTGTTTTGTATCTCATGGACGCAAACAATTCACTTCATCACAGTTAGCACAGCTAGTTTTGTAGTCACAATCACTCATTTATAGAGCAACGTGACCAAATAATGTTACAATAACTAAAACGACAGCCAATTAATATATACAATATGTCGTTTTCGTTGTCTACCTTGTGTAATGAGCTTCACTCTTTTGCACGACTCTACGTTAGATACTGTAGTATATCATGTATATCAAGGTAAGCCCAATCAAACCCACAGTCATTTGGTGGTTCACTTACACTGCACGAAATGGCCTCGTATCCCGGCGTATACGTACAGGGATTCCTCCGGAAATATTCCATATCCCGGTGCGGATTTAGCGTATCCGATAAAATTAACGGATACGCTAAATCCGCACCGGGATATGGAATATTTCCGGAGGAATCCCTGTACGTATACGCCGGGATACGAGGCCATTTCGTGCAGTGTTATTTCTTAGTTGTGGCATTCCTTTTGTCGATCATTTTCCAGCCGTCTCCAAACATCAGGACAAACATTTATGACGTCATGCAGACGACGTGTCATATATCTTTGTGAACATGTCACAGAGAAATATGAAATACAAAAGTATTATTACGTGTCTCACCATATATTTCCCTTAAATGCCAAAGCGTATATGTTATAAATGCCAGCTCTAAAGCTCATCTATTAGTATGAGCGGTGTGTTTATTTGATGTAACTACCACTCTTGATACCCCATGTTATGAATTTACCATCAAGTGCTTCAGGCAACATGATTATAGGCATGAAGGCAGAGTTAATAAATATGGATGTAAGAGTTATGTTAGGTAGGCAATTACATCTCATCGTTCTGATCATATAATGGATGACTTTATCCTCTGTTTTCTCTGGAAAAGCTTTGCCTATTTTTCTTCCGTTCCGTAGTGACAGCAATAGGCATTTATTTTTTCTGCAAGTTAATTAATGATAAGACGTTATTGTCCCTGCCAATACCGACCATTCAACATCTATCCATAGTAACGTATGTTGTGTTTTGTTTGACACAGTTTTTGAGCGTTCAAAGACATCTTCCTAAGAAATTACGCTATAACTGGGAATGAACAATGCTTTGTTTTTTTCATGGCAATGCTAATGTTAGATGCTGATTGAATGACTGAATGATTAATTATTTGATTAATAGATGGATGGATGACTTCGAACTGATGCTATGTCATATATCAGCGAAAGAAACGGTTGATAGTCTTTATGTCATTGTATAATTAATTCAGAACGTCCTTGTTTGTAATGTACTGAAAAACAACAAAGATCCTTTGGTAAATATATTTTAGGCGAGTTTACAAAGATAGACTGGGGCCTTTTGATACTCGATGGAAAGGCTGTAATCAAACCATGTACAGTCGCGATGACGGAAGGTAGTATAACTGAACTGCGAAAAGTTTCTTAATGAGAGAGGGTGACCGATATTGTACACGGTACACTTAGTCTAACACCCTTTAGATGCGCCAAAAATGATTACTCAAGCAACTGGATAAAATTAACAGTGGATGAGTCACTGACGAAAGACAGTGGATGCTGTCTGAAACGTCTGACTGGTTCAAAATTTTATCCAGTTGCTTGAGTAATTATTTTTGGCGTATCTTACTACCTGGATGTCTAACTTTCATCAACCCTTTAGATGTAGCTGAACGAACATTATTGCCGCGGAGGTGGAGTTGAGATACTAGCTTATAATTCATTTCATTACGTGAAGAATTCATTTTCATGGGTCTTTAGCTTCATCTGTTCTCAGATAAAAGGTTATAGTAAACATGACCATTTGGAGTCACACAGCGGGGAGAACTGTTGTGTTTACTTGCGAATATTTAATATGTTTACTATTCACATTGTGCTGTGCACAACAGACCAGCATCGTTCTACCGATAAAGAACAGCAACTTTCAAAGGCTGATTATGCAATTGCCTTTATTAGATTTTTCCCCAGATGGTTATGTCTTCGGGACTGTGTGTTTGTTTGTTTGTTTGTTTGTTTGTTTGTTTGTATGTTTGTTTGTTTTTAAACTGAAGACGCTGTGGATGGATCTTTAGGACACAAACCTGTAGTAGAAATCTGTATTGGCAGTAATGTAAAAATAAGCAAGTTTAGGTTGTCATGATCTCAAACGTTCCAGGTCGTAACAACTCAGCGAACACAGTCGCCAGATATGTCAAGTGTTTAAAAAGTCAGATTCAAACAATTTCCATACTGTGCAAGATTTTGAAATTTCAAGCAACTTCGCCATTTGGGTTTTTGATGACGTCAATTCTACCACTTCAAATTAGGGGTCGGCTCGGGCCTAAAATATGGACTAAAATCTTTCTTTAACAGATATGAAAATCAGCACCCTGCACTGCATCATCGATATAAAATTTCTGCAACATTTCCCAAGAAAATGACTTCTACAAGTTTTAAAATGTTAACAACATTGCATTACATTGGACCTTACGCGCAGACATATGCATCTATTACCGGCCATTGTCCTATATAATATCTGGCATCTTTGTAGTTTTTGGTAAAATAAAGATATGATTAGATTGTGGGCTGTTTTCAATTTTTTTTTACTGCAGCGGGAATACCGGTTTAGATATCTCGTGTTCTGGACATGCTATAATCAGGAGGTATATAACTCTTGTCTAAAAAAGAAACCGCTACTTATTTCGTGTGACAGATAGACGTGTGCACTTCAACATGCATGCACATCAATATCACTTCAACATCAGTTCGGCCTTGTACCTAGTATACCTACATTCCCAGCCAGCCTAGCCTCTACCAGGCTCCGCAAATGGCTGGACAAATAGTAGAAATTGGCCAAAAAGAGGTATGCTAAGGGAGTAGGCTACGGAGAGAGGGAACAATATGCCAGTCTAGAGCGGCAAACTCTACCCCTATAGTTGACTCCTCTTGCATTTTTTTCTGTCTATTTGGCAAATTTCTACTCTTTCCAGCAGCCTCTGGAGCCTGCCACGCGGTCATCTGTTCACTGAGCTGGGAAAAGGGTACATACAATCCGACAAAACGACGTAACGGCTTAACGATATTCTATACGTAACCAGCATACATACTCAGTCTTCACGGTATGTTTGGTAACAGTAGACGCAATCTTATGCAATCCTGTACATAAACAGTATACTCAGTCTTCATGCTGTCCTGTACATAATCAGTATACGCAGTGTTCATGTTTTCCTGTATACAAAGAGTATACGCAGTGTTTATGCTGTACATAAACAGTATACGCAGTGTTCATGTTGCCCTGTACATAAACAGTATACGTAGTGTTCATGTTGCCCTGTACATAAACAGTATACGTAGTGTTCATGTTGCCCTGTACATAAACAGTATACGCAGTGTTCATGTTGCCCTGTACATAAACAGTATACGTAGTGTTCATGTTGCCCTGTACATAAACAGTATACGTAGTGTTCATGTTGCCCTGTACATAAACAGTATACGCAGTGTTCATGTTGCCCCGTACATAAACAGTATACGCAGTGTTTATGCTGTACATAAACAGTATACGTAGTGTTCATGTTGCCCTGTACATAAACAGTATACGCAGTGTTCATGTTGCCCTGTACATAAACAGTATACGTAGTGTTCATGTTGCCCTGTACATAAACAGTATACGTAGTGTTCATGTTGCCCTGTACATTAACAGTATACGCAGTGTTCATGTTGCCCTGTGCATAAACAGTATACGCAGTGTTCATGTTGCCCCGTACATAAATAGTATACGCAGTGTTCATGTTGCCCTGTACATAAACGGTATACGTAATGTTCATGTTGCCCTGTACATAAACAGTATACGCAGTGTTCATGTTGCCCTGTACATAAACAGCAGTATACGCAGTGTTCATGTTGCCCCGTACATAAACAGTATACGCAGTGTTCATGTTGCCCTGTACATAAACAGCAGTATACGCAGTGTTCATGTTGCCCCGTACATAAACAGTATACGCAGTGTTTATGCTGTACATAAACAGTATACGCAGTGTTCATGTTGCCCTGTACATAAACAGTATACGCAGTGTTCATGTTGCCCTGTACATTAACAGTATACGCAGTGTTCATGTTGCCCTGTACGCCAACTGCATCCTGTAGGCTCCCATGTCGTAAGGGAGTGAGTGGCACTACTACATAATATATGTCTATGTAATAAAAGTGTTCTCTGTACGCCAAACCCGCGTGATGGGATCTATCTTGAATAGAATCTGCTCAGCTTGGTAAGCTTGGGGTTGTATAATACGAAGGAGGGTGATATGCAGCCACAACACGACAAGACAATTTAATATCATCCCATTTGGGTTTTCTACAGTAACGTGGATAATTGCTCCCCGCTCCTACCGGAATACACCCCCGGTCTTGCTTTTATCTCTTAATGAACCGTTTCATCGCAATTAGTTAAACGCGTTTGGCATTTGTGAGTGGGGCTGTACTTAGTCATGCCTTAAACGTGGAATTATCTTGACAGTTGATAACAAGTAAGTGGATTTCCACGCCCGCAGAGACTCAAGTTCATTTCCGTATGAGGATTTTCTGAGACGTTCAGTGCACTTTATTCCGGTTTTAACCTATGGTGATAAATATAATGACGCTGACGATCCATCATTGTTGAGCGGTCTCGTTATTGATGTAACTCGCCGACCGACAACAATAAAGCGATTGACAATGGGTTTGAAGTACTTGCACACAGAAAATAAGATTCTTGGACGAAAGTTCTGTACAATGACTAACAAAGGTTTTGTATTGAGCGATTTATTCAAGCAAAGAACTTTTTAAACGTGTATTATAGGATGTTATAGGTGCGTTATTAAGAGATAAAACGTGGCATCCTAGAAGAAAATTTGTGGGCAAATACTGTCTTGGCTTTGATATGATTTCGTTATGAACTCTTGAAATCCATTTGCGCTGTAGTGACTGTCTGCCATGACATTGCTCCCTTCTGTAGCGTCCATGGTCTGTAGGATCTGCGCCCATGTAGGCAACATTCACTGCCTGCTTGGCTTCTAACATGTCTATAATGCCGCGGTCTTTGTCAGGTATAGTGCGGAAACACGCCGACCAGAACCTCAAGCTTAAAGCAAAGGAGTTATAAAATATTCATTATTGCTCTTTAAATCACATCCCAAGGAACAAATCTACAGAACCGAAATCCATTGATCTCATAGGAAGGGGCGTGTTAATTATTCACGATTCTTAACGCTGCTCTTTTATGTGTTCCGATCACCCAAATCTGGTATGCTTCAAATAAGATTTTCATGGCAATAACCCCGGTGTGAGTTATCCAGACTTGTTCATAAATATGTAATCTGTAATTAATCATGAATGAAATGCATGGCTACGACGCGCTCTTAGTGACTTCGAATGTTCTATAATTGGTCCATACTCTAACACCTTTAACACTACTTTGATACGTGTGGAGCTTATTACCTCATAGTATTGAGTCTGATATCAGGTATTGGGAAGAAGTGATGAATATATAAACATTATCATCACTGCATGAATAAAGATCCATTTGTTAATGGTCGCTGTTTGTTTTTAAATGAAGTAACTAGACCACCGAAGCTTTTTTGTCTCGCGTCTAGGGGTGGGTACCGGTACAGAAAATCCAGGTCCGGTGAAGGGGATCAGGTCCAGGTCCACGTCCGGACCTGGACCTGGACCTCATTTTTGCAGTACAGTTGGACAAATTGGAGACGAGGCACAAGTACAGGTCTCTGTGAGTGCTACAAATTATGTTCAAATTGTATACGGGAAAGATAATAGTTATTTTCAATGCAAAAAAAAAAGCGATGATAAACATTAACATACAAATTAGTTTTCTTCAAAAGGTCACTGGACGGGCAGTAATTGCAGCCTAATCCCAAACAAACATTGCAACAATTATTGAAGCAAACAACATCGCTATACATCAACAAAATTCTGTATACATTGAATTATCGTGTTTTTGACATCTGTCTACTAAATTTCCATTACATGGACAGTACCAATCATATGTTAGAACGTAATTATCACTTGCGTAATCAATACGAGCTCTTGTCCCATCGCCACCATGGAAACAACGTAGTCTATGTCTGCATTTTTTTTCTCATTTTGGTTCTATACATATACTAGTACTCAGAGACCCAATTTTTTATTAGTGTTTTGTAAAGCTTTAGTTCTCATGTACATGACGCTTGTGTGACTGCTTGGTACAGGTCCTATATCTTGCGGCATGAACTGTCGCGCTACGCAATAACTCTTTATTCACTACAGCCATTATTGGTGTTCATTTTCTAATCGGTCCAACAACCGGTGCGCCGATTTTTACCGGACCGGTTTTTTTAGACCGGTCCAGCAAGAAATACCGGTTTTGTACTGATGCAATGTACCCACCCCTACGTCACGTTTTTGGATTCGAAATATTTATCAACCATTTTTATTATAATGTCTTTATGGTAATATTGCTTTTGATAATCGTTCTACAGTTTGTTGAGTCAGGTTGTTGAGTCAGGTAATTGAAAATTGAGCTAATCACAGAAAATCAGATGCTTGCACTCATTCACAAATACTTAACGGGGAGGCCAATGCAAGATTTTCATTACGATAAGCTGTCTTAGTATGAAGGATGTGTTACATGTGGAAAACACAAGATCGTACTGATCAATTTTGTAAATGATCAAGACAGATAGTCCCATTTTTAAGAGGATGATCATCAATTCATTTCGTCTGGGAGTCATTCATTGACCTGATCTGATTATGTAATAGAACAGATACCCCTGGGTTGGCTCAAGTACAAATATAAACATGAAACCTTAGATCCTGTTGAGAAAAAAAAACATCAAATTTTTTAGCTGTGCTTGCCACGGGCTAATCAATTACATGTTCAATCAATTTTTCAAAAGTACAAACATAATCAAGAAATACCTTCTGTTTTATGCTGATAAAAGCGTCATTAACTTCTTATCAGAGCAAGGAGGTTTTATTTCAGAAAGGAACCTCCTTGATTAGGCAATGCCCATTTTTCTACAACCAACAACGATCAGTATTGAATCGATTCTGAATTTCTGATGTCGATGGAATGTAACGGTAGAATATTGTCCTTGAAAACTCAAAGATGAAAATTGTTACTCTCTACTACCTTATGGCGTAGCATAAGATGATGGTGAACAAAGTTAACAGCTCGTGGAAGGACTCTCATAGACCATATTGGTCTTAACTTTCCCCAGTGCAAATCCTAATCTACCTTGCTTAGTTGTTTGCATGTAATGTTTTTTACATGTGCGAATAAAGAATCCATACATATTCAAACGTGTTGCGACCTCCAGTCACTGTCCTCAGGGCAATACAGTATTGCCCTGAGGAAGATGACAGGCGGTCACCAAAACGTCGGCTTGGAGAAAACATCAAATTACCTTTAGTTGGTATTCAAGACTATATATATTGTTTTCCTTGCTCCGATGTCTTGACTAGTGGTTGGAGGCATTATACTATGTAGTGCTATAATCATGTGAGGGGAGAGGAATATGACATTGTCCTTTCAAAACTTGCTTCTTATACAAACCAAGCCGACCATATGTGTGTCAAGAGCAATATCAATACGACCTTATCACATAAATGATCACCAAAAGTATTGTGTCAAGATTGAATGAATGAATGTATGAATGAATGAATGAATGAGTTTTTTCAAATCATTCTGATCGGATATGAAAGTACAAGCGGACAGTTATCGTTCATTTTGCTATTACACCACGTGATAATATAGAAGCTATACATCGTAGCCATATGCTGAATTGCGTACTTTTTTTACATCCGGTATGTTGCTTAAAACTGTCGACATTAGGCAATCTACATTGATATTGTCGTTTCTATTTAATAATATTCTAAAATCACAAGTAAACGCTCCCAAAACACAGGTAGGTTATTTAATAATAATATTTATTGCATGCTCATTCCCCAGGGGGATAACTGCACAGGATGCCATACATGGGGCAATTGAGTAAATAAAACAAACACAATTGAATAACTTCAATACATTACTGAGCACTATACCAATGTACTACCGTAAATCTAAGTTCTAATGACTTCTTCTCTGTTTTTAAAACACATGGCGACATACTTACATATTTCGTCCATTACATTAACATTTGTGCATGACATCAATTTTTTTAAAAGTATCCTGCTTTGATATTGTCTAACATCTCTTGTCAATCTGAATTGATTTGAACAGAGACTGACGCTCGTTTTCATACAATACACAGTCTAGTAAAAACTTCAATACGTGAGTTATCACAAAACGTATATAATCTATATTGTAGAGGGGTACGGCTATGCCTGCCAGATTCTACAAGTAATGGATATTCTGATACGAAGTTTACACATGGGTCTACGATTTTTGAAATTTGGAATGTTTAGATATGGTTCTTTGTCATATATCTCTTTGAATGTTTTGTATATCCTTAACTTGTTGCCTTGATTTCCTTCTTGTCCCGTTGTTTTCAATGCTGAATTGAATTTTTGGATAAATATATATTTCAATCTTTGTCTTAGTTCATGAATATGGAAGGGTTTGTTAATATAACCGTGTGTAAAAAGGCAGGCATAGCCAGATTCCTCTAAAACTGTCTTCATGTTCCACAACCAACAGGGTATTTTACTACTTACAAGGTCTTTTTGTACACTGTAAGCTTCATACTGAAGACTTTCAATAGGAACATTACGAACTAATCTCTAATAGTAACTATACATCCTACAACACGCTTCAATCCATAGGGGAAAACGACCGAGTTCAGCTCTACTGGCATAATTACTAGCGTTTCTTCTTACTCCTAGGATATGTTTACAACATTTCAAGTGTGTTTGTTCAAGCGGACAGTTATCGTTCATTTTGCTATTGCACCACGTTTCTGCTCCATATGATAATATAGGAGCTATACATTGATCAAATAACTTAAAGTAGACTGATATGGGAGCCTGTCTCCAAAAGTACATTTGATGCTTAACAGCGCTCGTAGAGCCTTCTTTTTTAATGCTTTCATCGCTGTGTTAAAGCTACACCCGGCTGTGAAGACAACACCTGAGTAAGAATAAGAAGAAACCACTTCGATGCTTTTAGGGAATAACTGAAAGCTAAGTTTTGAGAAGATTTGTCCTTTTTTGTTGAATACAATGATCTTTGTTTTAGTTAGGTTGATGGTAAGTTTCGACTTTTGGCAATTCCTTCCAAGGGTGTCTATTGCGTTTTGCAGTCCTTGTTGACTTTCGGACAGCAAAACCATGTCGTCAGCATATAGCAAGCTCGTTACTTTTGAGTGATGTAATAATGGGGCGTCTATGTCTGTCATGTTTAGATCGTTAACGAGATCGCTGATACAAAGGTTAAATAAAGTGGGACTCAAAACGCAGCCTTGTCGGACACCGATTTAGACAGGGAAGCTTTCGAATACGAATACGTCGGGGTCTGCAGTTCAAACATGTATGTCTACTCAGTCACAATGTACATTCTTCAGCTGACATGTGCAAAGTTGGAACTGGCATGGTAAATAAATATCGTTTCCGTAATACAGAGAGTAATAGATATATGTCGCAGATGTGTCTTTGTTTAGAAGATTGGTCATGAAGGATATAGGGCTGATATCGTTTTGTCCTTGTCCTAATGGCAGTCAGAAGATGTTTGTATCTAGTGTCTCTTGAACTGATATTACCCCGGGTAGGAGGGGACCAGTTCCTAAATGTCTCTGTCTCATTGCAAAGTTGAGGCAGAGGTCACGACGCTGGAATTCTAGCGTGGGCAGGTTCAAGATGCTGCACGCTTCCCTGCAGGATGTGTAGGCATGGCCACGTATGTCGGTATGACCCGACAGGCTCTTCTCTGAAGAGTCTCGATCCTGGCACGCTGTGCTGTTGTTAGTCCAGCATGCCACGCGGGGGCGGCGTATTCCCATGCTGGGCGTACAAGGGTCTTGTAGCACGTCAGTAATTCTTCCAGGGAGAGGTCGAAACAAGTTTGATATTTTCCCAATTGCCCAAATTGAAATGGTTTAAATGCAGATTTGTTTGATCTCCCTGAAAGTGTGTACCTTGTATGTGAGGGGAAAAAGGACCATGTGCTGATATGATTATTTAAGATAACCCTACGTGGTGTAAACGTTGTTAGTTGGTGATCTGTTTGAAATCATATTCGCCTATAAGAATGAAAAAAAAAGAAAACAAGGGAGTAAAATGATATAAGAAAATATCTACGTGTCGATTAACATAACAATGAGTGGAGCAGCACAAAGTACTTAGGATATAATTAGGATCTCGGGATATCAGATATGATATTTTCCCATCAACCCTGAGCCAGGACGGCGGCCGATATCGACTTCGGGACACCTTACACCCCCTCGTGACGTCATATTTCCGGCAATGCGTGCTGTATCACAGCCTACAAACACCGTGACGATGCAGAATGATATAATAGGTACAGATTATAAGCGTTATGAAAATAACCTTATCCTGAAGGTTAACCTAGAAATGTGGTTCCGAGTGTTTTTTCGATGACATTGCTAGAAGTCATTCATCTGTAGTTTCCGTTTAGTGCTTTTTGCTGATTTTGAAATATGCTGTTAAAAGACAAAGGCAACTAGAAAGGCAACATTTGCGAGAGCAAATACAACATATTTTGCCCATCTGCCACCCAATGCAAAAATTAACATCCAAAATCATACCTGTGCAAAAAATTTCTGCCTAAAAGTGAACCATTGCAGGCCTGACAGGGAGGATTTTTTCGTTAGTATCTGTTTGGTAAAACTTGGTAAGAATAATCTTGTATGCTGATGAGCGAAACAAATAAGAGCTTGGCTCAACACTGCTTCAAAATACATGTACTAGTAGCAATAACATGAAGCATGGGTAAGATATATATATATATATCATGTACCTGAAGTGAATAAAGATCGACTTAGTTGTTGTAGCAAGACTCAACTTTTTGTGAAGACAAGAAAAAGGTTAACTCAATACTTAAGGAACTACCAATAAAAGCTGAATTTTAGGAAGAAAATACAGCAAACAAAAATATACTTGTCCTCTTGTAGTCAATTTCTTCTTTGACACTATGCCAAAATGTTCAAAGCATGACCACTGGCGGAGAGAAACTGCAAACAAAGATATTGTTTTATTTCTATCCACAGCGATTGCAAGCCATCGTGTGTAATCTGTATGAGATTCCATCCGCCAGGAGTTAGTATTTCAGGCAGTACTTTCTATATTCAGATATTGAAACTTCACAAGTGAACGTGTAACGTTAACCAAAGACAACGTGAAACTGTAAGTTGTGAAACACAAATTTGCCCACCGTGTTATCTACCTGACGAATATTGAACCCAAAACATCATGGCAACATTCCCTACTACTCGATAGAACTTACATCGCTGTATTTCAGCAAGGAGAAGCAAAACCTACCACTGCAGTTGGACCTCCGACTTCTTGTCATGCTTTTGAGAGCTACAGTTTGCAGATCTAAAGGTGTTCATAAGGAACTTTCTCATTGGCTGTACCCGTGTTAACCAATAACTGCCTTTCTTATACTACATGTCGCGCACAAGTTGGTTGCCGCTTTCGTAACGCTGAAGGGCCGGCGGAACTATGGAAATACAGTAACAAAAACAATTCATTGAAAAAAAATCGCAAAATAAATCATTTTGAAGTATAGTATGCCAAAAATAATAATGGGGTCCTTCTGGTAAATATCCAATGCACAACTGCACCAAATTTCAAGTCCTTTGGTTTCAATACCACGGCCCTGGAGGCCATAACGTGCGTTTTTGGTCAAAATGGCCAAAAAACTCAATGAAATCATTGTTAAGACCTGTATCCAAAAACAAATGTAAAAAAAAATACGTCTGGGGGTATGTGCTAACTCTAACTGCATACCAAATTTCAGCTCATTTGGCCCAGGGACTACCGAGATGAATCGATTTCAAGATTCGACAGGACGAGGAGGAGGAGGAAAAAGAAACAGTATATTTTGTCCATACTTATAGTATGGCAAAATATAATAAGTTAATGGGTCCCATACAGTCAGCCTGTGACTCATCAACAAACCCATTCTACAAACGTCTGGCTCCACTTCACACGAGGAGTAAAGTGCTTTATGAGGTGGCTGCACTACTTTATGATAATGTAAAATTCTAACAACTGCCAAATAGGGAATTAATCTTCTTCATCATGTCCATTAACCCTCAAACCACCGTAGCTTTTTTACGACTAATCTTACCGTATGGGGTCAAAACTGACCCCACAATGTTTTCTACAAATATAGCTTTATAGGTGACTATTTTTGTGGTTTGTATATATGTATATTTTAAGTAATCTATAAGGGACAGTTTGACATGATTAGGTGTGAATAATTTCTGCTCATTATCATAATTTATGCAAAAATAGGGAACATCGTCTTTTGCAACTTACGCCATTCAGACAAGCGGGCTCTTTTGAGGCCTGCGCCAACACTTGATGTCATATAGCATCTGAATGGCTTACGCTAGAACAACCAAACTTGGTCACCTTTGCTAAAATTTCGTTGGCAACAATTTTAATTTAATGAAATATCTAATCAATGTTTTCATGTTACTATGGTAACCGGTTTCTTAGAGCCATATTTGGAAAAAGTCGCTAATTTTGGATTTTACAATGTAATTCTAGGGCTGTCTTATTAAACTGCACTTATTTTCTTACATCAATACCAACCAATTTAATTCACTATCACTTTTATGATTTGATATTCATAATTTATGCATATTTGATTACGTCATCGGTCAAAATCTAAGATGGCGCACGATATAATTAGATTAGCTATAACCGGCTATTTCAACCTCAAATTTCAACATTACCATGTTTATTCAAACAGAAACAATCTTAATATAAACGTTTTGGTCCATTTTTATTGTGTTATTAGGTTATATGATGAAAAAATGCATTTGAAATCATTCAAGATGGCGGAACCAAGATGGCGGATTTTGCTAGTGTAACTTGATATGAATTTATTTTTTATGACGTCATTTTGACGTCGTTCCTGTTGCCATCTACAAATAACGTCTTTGGATATATTATGATTTATCATACATAATTTCTATTCAAGTTTTATCGTGTACCTTTGAATTATATGGAAATACCCAATTTGTTGGTTTTCGTCAATAAAATCACATAAATGACGTCATAATACGTCGCAACGTCATTAATCTTTACGTTCATTTTAAAAAAATTGTTTTTTTCACGTTTCTACAAAATTATATTTTGTAACTATGACCATGATAACCCTTATCATACATGTTACTAGATGACAAGTATCAAACAATAGGGAATATGAGTGCAGATTTTGCTGGGGTCAGTTTTGTCCCCACTGGACCATGCGTAAACTTTCTAGGATAACTTAATCAACAATGAACCAATCTCGGTAAAACTTGTGAAAAGTTATAAGACATATATACAAACAAACTCATAGAAGGAATTTTGTTTTCGACTCGAAATGTCTAAATGGCACATGTTGATATACGCCTGGGGTCAGTTTGAGGGTTAATCCATGTTTAGGTTGGTAGCATTATCATGATCTAGTGCCTAACCACTCAGTCGTTTTGATCCAGTTTCAGTACAAACGTGAGACGAAGAGCACACTGTCGGACCAGTGAAAGTAAGATTATGATTTTTTTTAATCCCGTCGTGATGGGAAAGCATCGCAATGGATCATGAGTGTTTGAATGGTTTATACATGTCAAATAATGAAGTGGCATCTTAATTTCAGGCTTCATTACTCCAGGCGGTATCCGGGAAGGGAAAACATAAATTTCAGACGATCATTACAACAATCTAGCAATGGTACAGCTCAGCCCAGCTCAGACTCTGAGCACCATTGTCTCCCATCCCATTTGCCACCAACTGCCGCACGTAGCAATCTGCCACTCCCTGTACAACAACGGCAATGTCGTCTACACTACACTACACTACACTACACTACACTACACTACACTACACTTAGCTACACTACACTACACTACACTACACTACACTTAGCTACACTACACTACACTACACTACACTTAGCTACACTACACTTAGCTACACTACACTACACCACACTACACATGCTCCCTCCCATGAATGTATGCACGCGCACAGTCGATGGCCATGGCCATAGCTTAGTTATTACAATCCTCACAAGAAATCATCCTACGTGAATATCATGGTTGCTAGTTCATACCTCCATGTCTATTTCAACTTGGTGAAATCATCCCATCCGATATACCTACATAATGTCAACGTATGATACAATATGAATTGCAATAACTGAGCTTGAAATAGTTGGTTGACGCAAACCTGTCTGTAAAAACATATATTCCTCTCCTGAAATAATGATGATGTGAAATAACCCTGCCGATAACTATACCTGACGGAGGCATGCGCGTGCCATTTACCGATGGCATTGATGAACAGCTTCAAACAGAAGACCAGAACAATATAATGCATTCAGCACCTCCAGGGATTATGATATTGCTATCGTATAAACCCTACGCCTTTTGACTTAACACAATTACAACATCCATTATCTCTTGGGTCACCGAGGAATTGTTTAAGTAGTGTAAACCGTGAAGATGGCACTTCTGTGATGACAAATTACCACATATTATGCGAGAATCTTTTAGCGCGATAAATAACATCGTTGTAAGAAAGATCTGCCAGATTAAAGGATTAATACAGCTGGTATCAATGCTCGAGCAACCATGGATTAGGTCCCAAGCTTGTCAGGAGTAGGTTGCATCTAAGAAATATCATGATGACTCCACCAAGCTGTTCTAAACTGCCACATCTGGGTAGGATAGGGTTCGTTCTTAGAAGCTCCTCGCGGCCCCTCCGTGCTACCGTTCGTCATTACGACCACAGATTCGAGAGCGTGCCTGACTCCGTCTGAACTGCTATTGTCTCTACACAGTTAATACATCTACACTAACAAGTGGGAAGGGAATCAAAAATATTTCATTTTCGAAAAAGTGTCGAATTCAAATATCTGACAGTGTCGAGGATAAGAAATACATCACAAGGATCCGCGATGAAGGTAGCTGTGACTCTACATCTCTTCAATTCCTATGGATGGTAACTACACGGCAGTGTCAGCCTCCCCTTTATTCCTCATCATAAGAAATCTTAATAGATTTTTGTGACTGATCGTGAGCTTCTTGATTTTATTATTATCATTTTGTACCCAAATTAAGGTTCTTCTCTAAGATGAATCGCCACAGGACAAAGATCCCATAGTTTTGTATCTAACGTATTTTCAGCCTCCTGTTATCGACTGTTTCATCAGCATAAAGTAAATCGGCCTCGACATGAGGACGCTCTCTCATTGGCACAGTCCCAGACCATATCGATATGTCAGCTCGCCGCGTTCACGTGATGGAGACTATATAAAGCACCGATACAGGAAAAGCTGTTAGGCATAGCATGCTTAATTGAACGTTATTAGGGCCACCTGACCAGACTTGGCGGCGATATGCCTTAGGTAAAGCGGAATGGGCTTTCGTCCGGGTTGCCATTGGCATAGTCTAATCTACCACAGTACACCGTCGCGAGCCAAGGCTCTCCGTGTGCATTCAACAGCTGGTGGCTAACCAGCGGGGATATTGTCGATGTAAAGTAGCGGTGCGCCGAATTCTTCACTCATTGCTATTGACGTCCTGCTGGGCCGAACCGCCGGTATCTCCGCCGTTTTGCCGCGTTTGCACTCGTCTTCTGCTGAAACAAGTGATTGCTGACGCCAGCACACGCGTGCGGTAAGCCCAATCGTTTACCGTACATGTCATCTATCGGTATTAGGTACGCGTTCCGCTTGCACACACCCAGCAGATGACATTGTGACTTTACCATCCATAGGTTTACGTTGCCGGAACTGCCCACAAATTCCCCTCCCATTCTAACAGGGCCGTGTGTCCAGGGAAGATAGCACCACTATCTACCTGCATTCAACTCTTCCCATCTCTGTTTCCGGAAGATATGGACATACTACGGACTGGTACCGACAAGTAGCGAGGTAGACGCGCTCAATAGCCTGGCACGATATTCCTTGATGGCTGAGGGAGATATGCATGGCTCCACACACGGCAGCTGAGCGATCTAATCAAGAGATGCACTGTTAATTAACATCAAACGTCGTTTCATTACGATGGAGGCTGTTATCACCTCTACATGGAGAGCTAGAATGGCAGCATAGGTGGACATTAAAAAAATCGCCTGTGAAAAGAAAGCTATTGATCCGTGCAGCCTCCGAGACGCCGCTCTTCGCTCTGCGGATCGCTGGGGGTGAAAGGCCAGCTTTGTACCCACAACATCGACTGAACTCCAGGACAACCTTGCCAAGTTTGCACAGAGACCGGCCTAATCTTTATTAAGCGTGCACCGCCCCCATTGTAGCGCCGCTGGCGACGTGCTCGGACACCGTGCCGTGAATAACAAGCGCCAAAACCTTCCAGCAACAACCGAAGCAAGATTGATTCAAGTAAGGTCGTGGGGAGGGAAAAGCTGACGATGTCGCACCTACCAGACAAATTGAGCCTCCCGTTTGTTGTCCTCCTGTCAATTGTATGTACCGCCCCGATGGTGCATACCAGAGAGCCGGTGGTGAGGATTGGGGGAGGAGAAGACTCTCCTACGCTCCGCGGAACTCTAGTTAACCTTGACAATAGCGATACGGAGTTGGTGCCTGTGGAGAAATACCTCGGTATTCCCTATGCTGAACCACCGACTGGAATGTATCGCTTCAAGCAAGCGAAGTTACAAGCACCGAATTGGACTGGTGCGCGAAACGCCACCAGCTTCGGACCGGCGTGCATGCAAGCAGTACGAAAAACAACTATGACCACCCCTTCATGGACACGTCAACAAGTTGCATCAATGCAGCCATATCTTCAAACCCTGAACGAAGACTGCCTGTTCTTGAACATCTATAGACCCATAAATAAAGGTAAGAAATCCAGTATTATATCTCCCCACCTTCCACTCATTAATATTCCCCTGCGATATAGTGCGATATTACATCGCGGAGGTGAGCTGATAAATTTACGCGCAAGGACACTAAGTGCGATAAAGGTGCTTATTGCACTTAAAGGAGGTACCAGGGTAAATTCCCATGTCAGTGTGACAGCGCACTTACCATGTAATAACCCCGCGATGAAGCAGTTTTACCTCGCCATGGGTCACAGCAGCAGTAAAATCTGCGCTTTTACAGCTGATATTCTAAGCTTATCACAAGTCAGTCCATTTTCAAATGACATCAAATGACTATCCTGCCAGACCTTGATAAAATATCTCAGCAGCCGCAGACATCTTCAGGAGATCAACGTTGCTGAAAGCACATTTATGTCGATGATGGTTTAATGTGTTGCCTATTCTTATTCATGATATGCATATTCTACGGTTTGCTGTACGAAATAATGCTTCTGTAGAGCCTTGTTAATGAACAAATGTACACGAATAATGATCATGGTGCAGGAACATTGTCAGACCAGGTTTCTATGGAGGCAGTAATTGGCAATTAGTGTTTTGTCACAGGGGACCAGCCGGTAGTTCGTAACTATGACCAGCCTAGACGGCATCGAGAAGAGGCAGATTATCAAATATTAGTGCCGGATTTCAATCCAAGCCATATCACACGAAAGCATCGTATCGGACCTTCAAACAATAAGAAAAATATAGAAAAATGACCAGAATGGTAGATTTTCCTGAGATCGAACAATATGAGATGCGTATTTTAGACAGGGACCTAAATGCTAAAAACGAGATGACGATTTACAAGTTGTTAGTTAATCCATTTATTCACTGTCATGTACACATTGCACATAAGGTCGCAATCGCTTAACTAAGTTAGCGCACTTCTAATTTCAGAGACCACTGAACAGGAACGAAAATAGATGGCCATTGGTAAAGTACTAAGTGTTGCTATTCACTTGACCTCCTCATATCTCTCGAATAATAACGTAGAAATGGATTTGGCTACAAAAGGTCTTCAAACAGACAACCAGGCTGCGAGTTATCATTGCGGAGATGATAAAACAGAAGAAACGATCATGGATACGTCAACATCGGGTAGCCTATAATTGAAGATTGGTCATGTTTAAATACTAACAATTAGACATCCCACAAGTCACCAGGCATCTTTCTTATCAGGCCTCGCTGACCTGATCATCGTAGGTATAGCCTCCCCCCCCCCTCAAAGTTCGCGACCAAGCATTACAACCATGGTTAAGCCTCATTACCATGATGGATCCTGGCTGGGAACTCAGGGTGAATATTCTGATAAATACTGTGAATGGTACAAAGAGACTGCAAAATGAGTATATTTTGCGCTAAACTATAATATAATGATGAAGGCAACTTTTTTAGTTCTTCGCCCGCTCGCATCAGTTTTGGGCGCCCAGAGGATGTCAGTCGTATAATCAAATCAGTATGGCCCTAAGGTATGATGACAAGAGTGTCCTAAGAACGGTGTGTACCTGCTTTTTGTCGTCTGGAGCAAAACGCGGATCAGCCTGCTCTGGGGACGTGTGGTCCCCGCTGTAGGATTTATCATTCAACCGTTGATGGGTCCTACAGGGGACTTTTAGAGATAAAGGCTAAAGCACTTTCCTGTAAGGACGAAATCTTAACTGATAGTGGAATCTATCCGGCTTTATAGATACGCGGTAATGAGTGATCAGTGGGATCAACATGGTTATTCTAGTAGACAGGTAGACTCATTGCACAATAACAGTTTGGAACGTTTAAATACATCTATCAGTATGTCCCTCCGATTCCGGATATACCTAGAAGAAATACCGTTTTCCACTTCCACTATTAGGTGTTTACTCTTCAGGGCCAGCTAAGACACTGATGCGGACAGGTGCTTTAGTTGTTTGATTGACACTAAGGGACTACAGTGACTCGTAGTTATCCTGAACGTGTGATAACTCAGTGAGGAACATTATCTCCCTAGTGTAACAAGAGTAAAGTAGATCAGAAGATGCACTAGTTGTTAATCATCGTAAACAAAAACAAATCACCGATGGCGTTTTCTGTTACAAGTTCTATTGTTAGAATAATCTCTTCCAGGCATACGGTAAAGTGAGCAGCCGGTCCCAAACGCTATCATTGCCTCCAAATGATATCACCAAGGCACTGAAACTTTCAAACTCTATCGGTTATATGACTTCAATTCAGATAAAACGACAACTGTTTAGTTACATTTTGACATATTCTTTTTATTACCCCATGTTCTCACTCCTTAACCTTCTAACACCTCAACATTTTTTGCAATAAAAATGTGGTCCAAAAGCACCACATTATGTTTTGCTCAGTAATATCGTTTTTTTTACATTTTTCGATAACCATTGTACAACCAAAGAAAGACAAGGATAAACTGGAGAGGGTGCAGAACCAAGTTGCCAGGTTCTGCACGAACAACTATGACAGGGGTGCTAGTGTCACTAAAATGAAAACAGATCTACGAAAAAAGTCACTTGAAGACAGAAGAAAAATATCCAGTCTTTGCATGATGTACAAAATGACTAATAAACTTGTAGATGTACCGACTGATAATTATCTAATACCAGCCCAGAAAAGGACAAGAAATAGTCATGCCTTTAAGTACCAGAGTTATCAACCAAGGATTGATGTGTTCAAAAATTCGTATTTCCCGAGAATCATAGTAGAATGGAACTCGTTGTCATCAGATGCTCTAGGAACACCTTCACTAAATAGCTTCAGAGAACGATTGCAGTCAGATGTGCAAAAGTTAGGTGTGACAGGCCGTTCAGTGTAATATGACCAGCTGATCTCGCGCCGCGTGCCTGCGAAGCTGGTGTGTTACGCCGAAGGGCGGTTATACCGGCTATACAGATACAGATACAGAAACAGATACAGTACATACAGAGCTTCGTCAATTTAAGAGGGATACCGACAAGTATTTTGACATGTTTAGGTGTGAATAAGTCCAGCTCATTTTAATAATTTATGCATACTAGTACTATTGTTCTATGTAATAACCATGCTTCCAAGAAAATATTTTGAGGACAACCGGGAAGTCTAAGTATTGAAAACTGCACATTTTGCTGGGGTCCAAACGGACCCAACACAGACTTTAACGCTCCTCTTACAATTTTCACAGTATTGTGCAAGTCTCCGTAAAAAGGATTAGGAGAGGCTAGTTTTTCTTAGATTGAAATATCCAAGTTGTCTGAGGGTTAAAGAATATTTCAGGCTGCCTTACTGTTAAAGTGTCATGAATCAGAAGCCGATAAGTTAAAATATGGGTATTTTGTCATTGACACAGCATTAAAGCCTGCATATGGGTTCAGTCGTTAATGCCTAGTGCCCAAATGCGCTCTCTGCGATTGAGTGGGATTAATTGTGAATGGTTCTATTACTTACAGTTAATTATAGATTTAGAGTTGACATGTTGATACGAAAAAATCGGCAAAAGGCCTGCCTTGTATTTTTCAATCAAACATATCCCAAGGTAATTTGACGAAAAGATATCTAAGCATTTATTTGTTAGAATTAAGGGTGACATTTAAGGATAATATTCAAGAAACGTGAGTAGATCATTGAATGAATAATCATTTACCCGTTTGTAGTTGTAGGAATGAAACGCACGGCAAACCCAGTACATGTGGTCAGATAGCAACCGACATTTATGTGGCAGCAGGATAAAAACAGTAGGAAATATCTAAGTTTAGTACGTTTATATTTCTTTAAATCTTTTAAAGCGTCGACATAAATTGCAATTTGTAGTATTTTCAAATATGATGAGAAATGGATTTAAACGGGCTCAATAGCTTAGTTGCTGAAAATCATTCTTAAAACTTTTGTCTAGCAATGAGGTCAAGAACGACTGTAATTTTGCAGAATTTTGAAAATATTGTCAACAGATCCAAGCGGCTTAAACGTAAGACTAATTAGACAATTAGATTGGGCATTTGTACATTATGATGGGATCAAGGTACGACATGAGTTTTAATTGAGGTGTTTTTGACATTTAAGAAGCACGCTACTTGAGAATCCCTTTTTTATAACAAAAAGCATCGTTTTGCTGGGAGTTCATTAACAGATTATCTTATGACGACAAAAATTCTCAAAATACAAATTGATGCAGGTTCAATAACTTTGTAAGGCATACAATTTGACACCGTCTGGTAAATGTAATTGTGTCGTCTACATAAACGTCAAGAGAATTCCTAGTGATCACAGTTTTGAACATCTAAGTTCGTTATTTGAAGGGAGATACAGTTCTTGTCCCATTTGAACGATACCTACATCCAGATTGGCACAGCTCGTTAAAAACCAAGGACACACAATTTAGTCTACATGAACATCAAGAAAACTCTAGGGACGGGTGGGGTTTACGCGCGCTTGAAAAATCCTGCAGCAAAATAGAGCTGACCGTTGAAAAACTGCGGCTGTAGTGACCGGGAATGTTGTCCCGAGATAAGTTACAAAAAGCACCTCTACTGTACGGGGTTGTACGGCTGAGGCTGGAAATTCGGCTATACACTATCACAACATGTCACGTCTCATATCGTTGTGTAGCAACAAATCAAGTACTCAAGAATGTCTATTTGAAAAAAGAGAGTTTTTGGCGACGTCTCAGGAGCGAGCCAAATTTTTACTATATCGTGTGCAGATTGCAAGAATTCTGGGAATTGTACAGGAATGTGAAAGTCCATGGGACGATAACTCAAGAATGCCTGGATGTATTGTCTTCATATTTTGTAGGTAGGTAGGTCTGTGGGAGACCTTGTAATGATTGGATTTTGGGCCCCCTAACGACTATCTATAGTACTGCAGTGGAACTTTCACTTTTCAAATCTCGTCTTCTGAACATGCTATAGTCATGATTTTTAAGTGGTGGATAGCTCTTTGTTAGGAAAATATGCCCTGTAGATTTACACCCCTTAGCGGCTTTTTGGGAGCTGCAGGAGCTGATTTTGACTCAAACTTTGAAAGAGAATTACGCAAGAAGGGGATGACGGATCATCATAATTTTTGGTGTGTAGATAGCTTAAGTGATGATTTACATAATCGTATGCCAATTCTGCAAATCAATGTCTGATTTGCATAATAAATGAGGACAGTTAATAAATCAGCTGTATTCTATTATAGGACTCTCAAACACATGACATATGTAACTGAAAGTATACAAAATCATTTTAGAGGAAATCAATCACAGAATTGAGAGGATAATCTAGCCACATCTTTTCAACCTACCCTCAAGCCAAATTTCAGGTGATCTGACTTAAACGGCACGGCACTGCGGCTCAAATGCACTTTTAAAGTATCAAAAATATCAAAATCGACAGCAAAACATATAGATGATGGTCTAAGCATACTTTGTCCTAAATTCCAAGTTATTTGGCTTGAATACCGAGACATGAAACACTTTTTGGGTGCGCCTGTACCCCAAGTATTAAATCAATCAGTCTGGTACGGCATATGGATGAGTGTTGACAGATCTTAGGAAAATCCCAAATGTCAACTATGTACAAACAGTGCAGTCATATACTTGTATGCATCTAGAACACAGGAAACTTTCCTTGAATCCTTATCTATTTTCATCATCATCATTGTTGTTGTTATTAATCATCTCCTCAGCGATGGATCTTCCACGACGTTTCTACTCCAGTTAAGTCTGTGGTGCATAGTTTTAGCCAGGTCCTCTGTAGCCAAATTTGTTTTGAATTTTATTATCTATTTCATGATTATATTATTCTAGGTAACTCACGATGACAAGCACCAGTCTAATCCCCATAATGCAGCACGAAGTGCAGGCGCCATATTAGATTTGTCTGGCGGAACCTTTGTCTGACTGATTCCGCAAATAAAATTAAAAAGAAGTGTGGAGAAGCGGCTGAGGGCGCACATATAGACTCCCTGCTGGAATGGCGGCCCTCTCTCACTTCCCCATCTTGAAGTTGGGTCGATCGACTTGAGGTCAGCCTGACGATTGACCCCTTTTTGTATCCGTTATACGTCGATGGTTTTCAGCCTACATAACTGCACCATATTGGGCCATGCTTTCTTTATAGCAATGACATTTCACCGCGCTGGAGAATTATGCACATCAAGTCTTTTTTCATTGGTATATTTCTGTGTATCAGTATTTGGCCGTATCCGTTTGGAAGAAACAAGTAGACTGACGACCACAATTGTTATGGCAGAAAATTCAAAGTATGCAGAATCGGGCTGGAAAACTGATACTAAAGGCCCAACATATACACAGGACACCATCAACCAAAGTGCTCTCTCGGTTGAGCTGGAAAGACATTAAAGCAACACACCAGTACTACAATGCCGTACAAATCTACAAAGCCCTAAACAACAAACTGCCACCCTACATGCGCCAGATGTTTGTGTACTGGAGAGACCAAAGTACCCAGACAACCAGACAAAGCACAAGCAGTCGGCTGGTTGTCCTCAAACCCAAGCAAGAGATCTTAAGAAGATCGGTAGCCTACCGCGGACCAAATGTCTGGAACAGCCTACCGCCAGACACACGTACGGCTCCGAATCTGACTTCCTTTAAGAGACTTTTGAAATAACGGAAATGAACAAAACGAACGGACACGGACTATGAACCAGCTTGCGCCCTACTATATGTTGTAAGTTGTAGCAATTGTATATTGTTGTATCATAAATATGTAATGATATATGTTGAAAGAGTTATTAGAACTCAAATGAATGTGTATCTCTGTTATATTGTATCTGACCCTTACCTCTTTCCTCATGACCTCAATGAAAAGCGGCCTGCGTGCCGACTTGAGCTAACATGAATAAAAAAAAGGTTCAAACAAAAAAATGAGATTGGTTAGGCTATTTGGTGTGAAGAAATAAAGGAATATGTGATAATGCTATGACCATGACCCATAGGACAATCCTAATAGGTGGCGCAAAAATAACACTAAATATAACCGAACTCATGATACAAAGTATAAGAAGTATTGCACTCTGTCCAGGCCCCAACCGCCTGCATGTGTTTTACTGTTCAATGTTAGCCCGCTGACTCAGTCAGCTCTAACATCGCCTCTCAGGCGCCACACATGTCTTACTATTTATATATAACTCATCTGTTACTTGATACTTACTGTCGCGGTATTATGCCTATGTGTCTGTGTAGAAATACGGAAAGTAAGATACACCATTCAAACGGGCACGTTTGCAGCTAATGATAATCAAGCAAACCGTGTGTTCTTAAACAACCTGTCATTTCAGAGCCATCAAGAATTAAGAAAGATTAGCGCTGTGCTATTTACACACACCCGTGTCCATTACTTTTTCGTCACCCAATATTTGGCAGCGGCAAAAGCGCCGATGTAGGTGTATGTAATTACATTGGATAGGTGTTGCTTCGAGCTATTCATGCCCTTAATTATCTAGTATCAGCTTCGAATAGCTGCGCCGTTTCATTACACAGGTCCAGCAATTTAACGGTACCAACCAGGAGGCATGTACGATCTGAAATAAAGTGTTCTGTCGTTTATCAAACAGACGCCCGGAGGTGATGACATCAAAGTGATGAAATGAAGACATCGACCAAGCCGTGCCTACGCTTACTCCTGTTGGGAAAAGGCGTTGCCATCAAAGGGTTGTGTACAACCTCCGACAGAATCTAAACAAGAATTTTATGACACAGTTGCGTTTTCAAACCTATCTAGATTTATCAGCCTTCCGCTCAGTTTTACGAGATACAGAGGAAATTGCGTGCAATCTACCGTAACCTTACAACTCGCATCTTGTAGCCAGCATCATTCTAAAGCCAGAGTGTCGTTTAAAAGGTTTGTTCTCTCACCTGTGATAAAGTTTTTAGAAAAATTTATTTCTACCAAGACAACAGTTAACAAAGAGGTCAGACTCTTGTGATATCGATAATGATAATTAGGCACTTGAATATTCTGTTCATATTCATTTTCTGACCTACGTGTTATCATTATTGTGTTTTTTTTAATATCAGTCGTCACAAATGCTAACACGACTGAATAAAAGGAAAAGTATAGTAAAGTCTAATCAGATTTTGTAGAGCAAATTGTGGATTCTCCTTATTTTCTGCTTAGATTATGATAATGAGCATCAATGTACACCAAAACTTGCTTCATAGATTAATGAAACTGTACATGTATCACAAAAAGATCCACCAATCTAGAAATGCAATATTCGCGAACAAGTACAGCAAATATCCTTTCTTTTCCGCCCCAAGCAATATGGACTGTTCCAAAACAACTTCTGGGCAAAGTTTTTTACAAAGTCATTCCAGTCCGAAATAGAGCGTTCCTAAATAATCCCTATGCAACAATGGACTCTTCAGAGGCACCCGGATGCAGAATAGACCATTCCAAAAACATTTCCGCTCCAAAAGGGATTTTTCCATAATCCTCCCAGTCCAAAATTGAATTTTCAAAATTTATTCCCCCCCATTCAAGGATAGACTCTTCCAGTGGCACCCCGATGCAGAATTGACCAGTACAAAGTGACTACAGCCCAAACACGGGCCAATTGCAGATCGCCCTGGTACAAACTATTCCCTATTCAACATGTACAAACAGACTCTTCGAAAATAGATATTCCTGGTAAGAAAAATTTTGAAAAAAAAAGCTGTTTATCTAACATGAGGGCCTGGAAACATATGTCCGAGGGAGCCACATACAGAATCCCAAATCACTTGGCTTCAATGTAGTGACATTGTAATTTGAAATGTACATTATTTGTCTTGAAATAGAAAAACACAACAAAATAAATCATTCTGAAGTAGTTTATGCCAGAGGTGTGAAGTCCTGTACGCATATCTCATAGGAGTTCCCTACCATATCTCAGGTCATTTGGTTTTAGCACCAGGGCATAGAAGCCCAAACTACTAGTATATGTTTTGTTTTTTAATGGCTCCAAAAGGTAGTTAATGCATGACGCGACTAAAGGCCTGTGGGCATATGCGTCACCATGTCAAATTACAGATCAATTGCTTTTGATACCAGAATAAAGGAGTCCAAAATATTTAATTGGGATCCAAAGTAGCCAAAAAATACCACAATAAATCATTTTGAATCGAAGTGGTGTATGCCCAAAGTGTCAAAATAGTCCTGTGAGCATATGCCCAGGCATTTGAAGGTGTATGCAACATTTTGGTCAAGTGGCCCAGGGGCAACCCCAGATGAATCCATGAATATATTCTAATCCATACCTAAAGTCTGGAGTGAAATATAAAAAGATATTTCTGAGCAATCAAAGTGGGGTCCGTTCGGGCCATATACAGTCTGATCAGTCGCAAAAATATATCGATCAGATAAGGGTTAAACTAGAGTAAGAAAATAGATAGAAAGGGATTAAATACTGAGCAGCATTTTCCAAGAGTATATAGACAGCGATTGGCAGCTGGACAAGAACTTTAAGAAAACAGACAGATTCTTATCTAAAATTGGTTAACTTAATGGTGATATATGTACAGTTTGCGTTTAAAGTTACTATCTCTGAAAGATTTGCCCGTTAATAAACTGATATGGTTCATGCGAAATAAACTATAAATTGGACTTATATCATATTGTGCCTAGTTCTGTTCTTTTTAGGTGACTTTTAAGTGCGCACGTAGCGTGCCTGATATGTCATCTATAAACAAATACCGTCGGCAAAAAACATATATTGTTCCCTGTTTTACAAATTCCGACAGTCTGTTTGAATTTTAACATGGTTGTAATGCTTATGGAATAGAAGCTGCCCGCAACACCAGAAACGTACTGACAGTCTAATCTTAACTTCGTCCCAGAAAACGTAGGTAGACTTTATCCGTTTTGATTTGGAAATGCTTTCAAATATGTCATTTCTAATGCAATAACATTTTTTAAATGTTCCAGCTAGACAATAAGAGCTGTCGGTATGTTATCAAAGAAAGATATGACGATATTTCATATGGGCAAAAAGATCATATGTGAGAAGAGCGGGTCTAAAAATGGTTTGGAACCCTTTCGCAATGCCGTTTAGCCTAAGATTCTTGCTTATGTACAACTAAATTTGATTTTACACAGCGATATTTCTATTAGTAGATTCATAACAGCATAACTACTAGTGAAAGACTTGAAGGCAAACTTGTAACTTTGAATAAAGGAAATGTTTGAGTATATTAGATGTTCAGTTTCAGATGTGTAGTCCGCGGGACATATGTGTGGTTATACCCTACATCTCCAGACAAAGGCTAATATATACATCGTCATGTTGGTACGTACAGGAAATAATTCGATTCCCAAGACAGCGCTTACAATCCTAAACATATACCTGAGCCCAGCTGGGACTTGCAATATGTCTCAAGTACTCAGGAGGGAGTGTGTTGTTCAGACACATCACCATTTATTTCTCCGCTTTTGTGACCGCGGCAAGTTTCCGTGCGATGTTCCGTTAATTCTGCGCAGCCCTCACGTCCCGGCAGGGAAACGCGGGCTTTATCCTCTCTACGACCATCCCGGGGATGCTAATATGGATGGAGTATTAGAAGGCCGTGAAATAAATCCACTCATACATGTTTATGGCAGGTGTGTAATAAGGGATATCGCCACAGGCTGGCGCCGGTAAAATCCGCCACTGACCACTACCCAGCTTAACATGGCAGCAAACGGCAGGACATAAATAAGCCAATAATGCTTCTCTTATTGATGAGGAGCGTGCATCTTGGGATATACCAATTGGCAGAAGGACTTTCCTTATCTATAGCCTGTTAATTTGAAGAACGGTGTTTGCGTATGGCAGGATGAAGTAAGCTGGTACTAGAAGCCACCCGTCCGGACCTGACCTGTCTCGTCCCGACCCGTCTCGTCCCGACCCGTCTCGTCCCGACCCGTCTCGTCTCGACCCGTCCCGACCTGTCTCGTCCCGACCCGTCCCGACCCGTCTCGTCCCGACCCGTCTCGTCTCGACCCGTCCCGACCCGTCTCGTCCCGTCCCGTCTCGTCCCGACCCGACCCGTCCCGACCCTCGAAACGAGGATAGAGAAATGAGAAGATGATTGACGATTGATACAGAGATCTCTCACGTCCAAACAATACAAGAGTTCAAATATCTTCCGTAAAATATTTCTTAAGATCTTTCTTAATCAATTATGCAAATAACGTACACATCTATGTAATCCATATATGGTAATGGTCTTCTTTACTTAACTTACTTATGTCAAAAGTATGATACCCGATCAATAAAGAATAATTATTGCACTTTATATTCATTATGAAAACTAGGAACCGATTTGAATAATTGATATCTATTGATAATTGATATGTTCTACAAACCCGTATGCATGTGTGTTTGTGCATGTGAATGTGTGTTTGTGCGTGTGCGTGTGTGTGGGCGCGCGCGCGCGTGTGTGTGTGTGTTTGTGTGTGTGTGTGTGTTTGTGTTTGTGTGCGCGTGGATGTCTCTGCCTGCGTGTGTGTTTGTTTGTGTCCGCACGTCCCTCCAATGCCGCAGATAAAAGGCGGAGAACCTTACTTTTATGTTTGGCCATCATATGAACCCGAGTCCATAAAGTGAACGCAACAGTTCTAGCTTGCACCTGTTAAAATCACATTCCGTTTTATCGCTCCTTGGGCACAATTTCACGCCAGTGAGTTTATGAATTGTGCCCTTTACGGACGAAAGTTTTAACAGACAACTTGTCACGAATAACGATGAAGACTTCACTGGGAAATTGAAACATGATGAAATTAGAAAGGGATTTCTGTGTAAAACAAAGTTAGAAATGTAAATTCAAGGGGAGTTCATAATCGATGTGGACGCCACGTTAGAGTCGTTCTTGTGGAAATTTCCCCATAGCTCTCTCGTCCTTTGGTGCATTTCTGGCATCATGCAGACGAATTTTTCTAACTAATGAAGAACGGCTTCAGAGTGATATTCAGCCGACCTTGACCCATGAATCAATAAAGTATGAAAGTTAATCAGATTCAAAGGAACATTGTTGGAGTGCGCTGGTGGGACGGAGAACATAATGTGCTGCAATCGATGCAATAACAGTGGAGGGAACTTATTTTTCTTATTGGATGTTCTTTCCATACACCTGTCTGGAAGTTATAATCAGTGAACCTGTCGCTGTCACAGCACATATAGCCGTGTTCGCGGGGTATTGTGATGCCGACATTCTTATAAGTTTGTGTTCATGAAAGTCGATGCAGAAGTTGGCATAAAGTGCTACAGTGATGCCACAGCGGAGCCATTGATTCTCCTTTCCCATTTTCATCAAAAGGCAGAATCTTGCTACCGCGTACCTACGGAATTCAGTGAAGGTTTTATAATTTTACGGTCATTTGAAAAGTCAAGTCTATAATGCTATTCCCCGGGGAATAAGAGAACGCCATGGATGTAAGCAATCAAATACGAGGTAGCATATTTACAGTGGCGTCAATATTCCTCGGCAATGTGCTCGTCAATGAACGCATAAAAAAGACAAGAGCAATTTACGAATCCGTACACCAATGCGGGAAAAGTATCATTTATCTTTTCTAATCACCTCTTGAGTTGGCGGGTGTGAAACGTAACCCTTCATCTGGCGTCTCCCCACCATGGCTGCTTTCATTTGGAACAGGTGCGTTCTGATCGGTTACAAGTTTATGAAAATGGCTTACCCTGTCAGAGCTTTGACAGCAGGGCGGGCGCTCACGGTGCGTATTGAATATCAATAACAACACACAGATTATCAGAGATATAAGGTAAATATTGCTTACGTAATTTGGGATAGTATCATTAAAGATGAAATAGCTGAACAGGTCTTAGTGTCAGCAGTGTACAAACAGATATTTGATTTACTCGGTAATACACATGTGATATTTGTAGGGCTCTAATGCCTCCCCGTATGGAGGAAGGGTCGATGTAGGAGACGAAGGTAATTACACGACCCAATTCCTGCTCGGACCGCGCCGTGCAAGTTCTACGGTATGTGCGGCACTTCCTTGGGGTAAACCTTTATTATTAGAAAGTCTCGCCCTTCAACAATGAAAATTGATCACCAGCTACGGCGAATTCATGAAAAAAAGTAATAAACGAAGGAACCGCCACCCCACTAAATGATGTATTACGCCCAATTTTATGGAGTTTTACGTGTTGTCGACAATTGTACGCTAGCTGTTTGATGCGCCCTCCGAAGCGAGAAGTAAACCCTAAAACAGATGGAGCTCTGCACGCTACAGATCCCCGCCGGTAATTGCCACCATTTCAGCCTCTCAATTATTGATAATGCATAATAAGGAACACGACAATGAATGGCGTCATTAGATCTCCTTAGCAAGAAGGGGCGCTGTCCATGTCTTCGCGACTCCTGAGGTGTTTCCTGAGATAATGGTCTCCCCAGGCTGTGGTCGGGTACCCGGCCCAGGGACAGGCATCAAAGAAAACACTGGAAATCGGATATTTTGTGCAATAATGACTTTTCATTATGTGAGGGCCCCGCCAGGGCTAGCTCTGTCTCGATCTATGGGAAAAACATATTGCAGGTCACGGCATGGCGGTCTCGTCAGTCGATATGTAATCAGCATTATAGTTCATGTACATTTGTGGATTGAAAGCGCTGTAGTAAGGGAATTCCTATGGAAAGAGGCCAATTGGAAATAAAAGTAACAGGGGGAATTTTCATTCTTGACGGGTAACAATGTTCAATTCATAATTTCTTTTCAAAATACGTATACTTTACGCATTACGACAGTATCTGAAAGCAAGGAAAGAATTAAGAACGCTAAAAAAAAACATATTTCATTCGTAACAATGGAAAAAACTTGATTTTAAGACCTTACACCTTCACCAAATGATTTTAACTGTTTCTCATTTATTGTACAAACATGGTATTCTATAGTAAATAATTATATCTGTAAATCATATTCCCCACCTAACTAAGAGTTGTCCAAAGTATCAAAGCCTTCTATCAAGAAAAGTATTCTAACATATTTTATCAATTATGCAAACGAGGTCCTAATTTGCATGATTTATGTTTGGTAACGCTTACCTTCACCCAACTTTCATATGTCGCAATTATAAACAGCTGCCTTTTACGACCAGGTAATGATAATGTTTTGCCAGGTGTGGTCTATGATTCATATGTGTGGATGTTCCTCTCCTTCTCTGTTACACAACCGTTGAAACCCTACCAACTAACACACCCAATCACAATTGGCACCGAAATGATAACCCTCTCAGCAAAGTAATTATAGTCAAGTGGAGACCTGTGCATTTCTCTCCTTCAATGTTGGTTGAAAATCAACCGTTGTTTATCTCAAAGAGTTCACCTGTTGTTGTTTTTTCTTGCCTGGTAAGACAACTTAAAAACAATGAATATACTGAGGCGTGCTCCATTCTAGTTAGAGACTATACGATATTCATGGTGGTGGGGGGCGTACAGGAAGGGGGAGGGACAAAGGAAACGTTTTTGAATCAGGGGGAACGTCAAGGATAAATAAATGGCTTAGGGGGAGGGCCAAGAAAAAATTCTGTGGTCTCTTTCAGATGTTTCAACACTTCTGAATGTGTAAAATATCCGAATCACTCAGAAACCACCCAAGTCTCGTAGCGCGTTCGGGGTGCATTCTCAAACTTACGACTCCAAATGTGCCGTCCAACTTTTGCAGTCATATCTCTTATCATTTTCGACCGACAAATATGATAGAATAGAACATATTCTGATGAATAGATATCGGCAACGGCTCGCTCATGTGTCTCTACTTTCTGCATTTCCATGACTTTGCTGCAGGTTGATAATCGGGCTCAAGTTTCCTGGATGATTCCCGGTCTCAAGTCGACTCTCGTTTCCTATATGATTAAAGATGTCGACGAGAGTTGAAGTTAGAAATACACAATTACTAATGACGTTCTGGTCATACAGAAATCGCTAAAACTCTCCTTGAGTTAGAAGTAGAAACATTGGCCGCTGATAATGGTAAGCGTTAGGCCGTGCATGCGGTTTGTTTGCCGCTTTGTTTATAAAACGATTGCTATAAACTATACCCATTGCAACTTTGGGCACAGATAAATTCATATCTGATCAAGACTTTGGTAGATTAGATAAAATACCTACAATATAAATCAACGGGGAATCGACCTGTCTGGCCATCCATTTGAGAGGGAAACGTCCTTAAGGAGGCCCCTGTTTTTCTCTTTATCCAACTTAAGGGTGTTGGGTGCACCGTACCGCTCCGCTTCGCAACAAAAATATATCTTTAAAAAGATACCAAGGACATCTCAAAACAGGATCACCGTGACTTTCCTTTTAACCATGTGCTGGGGATGGGGCAAAGGAGCGCATGATATTGGGGGTGGGGACACCGGCCTTCCCCTCCCCTGCTAAATATCTTTCCATCACTCATTATATGTTGACATAATAAGCTCTTTATAACAGAAAATGAACAAATCATTATTAAGATTATTTGTCCGTAAAGCACAACATGACACGTGTATTTGGTCACAGAATCCTTGTTAAATGAAAAAGCCGAAATATACATGACATAGATGCAATTTTACGATTCGATTTACCGACAATATATAAGTTATGTATGAAACTTTTTTAAGTATAGAATGGACACAAAAAGGCCACTGTCGTTCATTTGCGGATATCACATATTAAGTATTATGTTTAATCTATATAATGTGTCTGGTGAACGCTATTGTTATTGTTATTGTTATCATATGCGTATTAACTGCAGTGAACAAAGCACACATACACATCTTTGTAACAATATACCCCATGAACGGGCTGCTTGTCGCGTGACGAGAAGACAAAATAACTGAACGCCGTCACGCATGCCATTGACAATGTACCGATTATTGCGCGGATATGATATTGTTGCTGGTTGCAGCATTACTGCTTGGCCAGGGGGACGATTGGAACATTAAGATGCATTTCTATCAAGTTTGTATATTTATTGATTTGTGGAGTCGGAAACTAGTAAATAAGAAAATGTATGGATGGTGAAATGATTTTATTGCTTGGTAAGGGAGGGTAAAAAAAACAGTTTCAAGACGCTGAAACACAGCAGTTTAAAATCAGGTCATACCTAGATAGCGTGGAATTTTACGACTTGATTGTAAATGCAAGGGACGTCTCCGTTTTCCTAACGGAGACTCGCCGTGGTAGAATAGTTGTCTGTGAAACGCCAGGTCCAGTTGTACCTGCCAGAGTCAGGTTCCGTCCGGGAGGAATATGATGCCCACAATTCCAAATCCATACGATCAATAACTCCGCATTTGTTCTCGACGATACAGTGGAACAGCTTGCAAATCACACCCCGGGTAAAGTGTTGGATGTCTCGTCAAATAAAGGAGTCAGCCGTGTGCTCGGTTCAATACTGAACTAAACTGTTTACCACTTGTCCATGGGACCAGTCTTGTATCTGAAACTTCATGATAGTGCAGTATTTGCAGTTTGTATCGAATCTCTGATCTCGTGTTTTTCCATGCCTGCATGGATTTCTGACAAAGTCGATATTTAGTTCAATGTCCTCTAGCTCAATATGCTCCACCCATGGATGACCTGAAACCTTCATTCGTCAGCAGGACCTCACATTTATCCGACTGATATTGGCTGATTGTCACCAATGGTAATGATGTTTGTGTCGTATGGCTGAGCCAACAGTATTGGTCTGTTAGAGAAAGTTGCCTATCGCTCTGTTGCACAGAGAATCCATACCGAAGGTTACTCCTGCAGCTATGTTACAAGTCTGTTTACGCGCTCTTACTGAAGATCGTCTTGGAGATGACGACGCCTCATGTCTGCAGAGATCAGATCATGCTTTATCGCTGTTAACGGAGACTTGATATTCCTCGACCAGGTATGGGAAGTAACGAATGGCTACGGAGTTGATAAGAGCCATGATAGAATCTACAGCATCGACTGTCTCATTTCACGGTGGGTGGTCATTCTGGAGGCTTTGGGTAACATGGCACGTCCACGGGGCGATTAAGACCAACACACACTGACATTTCACATTATCTGCGGTATCATATAGGATGGCCTTCTCATAACATTAAAAGAATAGTTAAGCTGCCAATCCTGATGGTAATGGCTAAACACAAAATGACGGCATAAGGATGAAAATTCAAACTTTTTATATGGCATTTATAGCCTATATTGTGTAACATATATAGCATATATAGCATATAGCAAATATTATGTCTTAAAGTCGAGTTGTGGCTGCTGTTGAAGACGAAGCTCTTCTGAAGATGCTATGACAGAATAAATGGTCTGGTGAAGGGCGGGTGCGTGAAACTGAACTGACCATGGAAAGTAATATATATATATATAAGTCTCATCTGATATCCTCAGAACGAACGGGGAACCCTGGCGGTCCTAGAACTGCAGATCTTAGCGCCCTCCCCACACCAGACAGACAATACGATTAATCAAGTCACCGAAGTGCTTCATACCAATCTTGCGGGAGTACTCCAGTGGGAGCTTACTCGGCTTTCCCCAGAAAGGAAATCATTGGAAATTGTTCATGGGGGCGACCAAGGGGAACCTTAGCTTCTTTCCGCTGAGTGTCAGTCATCCTAACGTTAGATCTGCACCTGAAACGCACATCTCACATGGCGAAGCAATCAGCCTGATCCGGCCTATACTTGTTGCATCCTCCGTGTTGTCATGGGCTGCCTTTCAGAACCTGACAGGTCAAATCTTCAGTGATCACTTCTCATAAGGGTTTTCAACAATATCAACACCGTATGTCATAAGTGATACAACAGAAACCTCCTGGTAGGATTGTCAGAACTACAGCCACACTGGTGTTATTTGATGGAAAACTTGTTCGACGTAATTGATATGCAGAGCCTGGCCACAGACCTCAATAATTGCTATCAATCTATCGATCTTTTTAAGATTATATTATTGTGATGGCAGCCAATCGTTCCTTTTGTTACACTCCATATTAGTGTAAGAGGCTGTGTATGTATTTCTAATACAGTCAGTGTTTGATTGTCACCTGTATTTATTTCCTACTCGGTCTAAGACTTGTCGAGATAAGTTCTATTCTAAGACGATGGATAAGAACACATACCCCATCATGTAGTCGTAACGCTTTCATGTTATAAATTTAGACTTTAAAGCGACTACGGCGTCAGGCGCGGTGTTTGTTGTAAGATATACAGGTGTATACGTCGTGTAGGTCATTTGTCGCGGATCGATAAATTGGATCTACATTGTGAATTACGTTGACGTTGACGATTCAAAACCTCTTCTCTTTACCAGCCCTCGAAATAATCAATGTACGAGAAACTCCACAGGTAATTTACCATTAAGATACTGCTGATAGCCTTAATGTAATGGTTTACTTGGCCTGAGAAGCCTCACTTCCTCTGGAGATTGAACCTATTAGCCGATCGCAGACGGAGCCCATGTGGGGGTCTGATGGAACAGGTATAGCATCAAATAGGCACAGACAAGTAATCTAACATATATGCTCAGGAAAAATCTCACCACTTTGGACGGGACCCAAAAAACCCTTAATCAGCATCTATAATTATATTCTTGTATGGGAATGTAACTGCAAGAGATACAAAATCCCTCCTTAGCTAGTTAACGCATGTATATTAAAACTAATTGTAAATGCCAATGTTTCTTAAAATTGACGCCTTTAGAAATGTAAATAAGATACAGGCAAGTTCCCGCCAAATCTAGGCCACTTGTCAGATTAGACTCTAGGGACCCAGCACATGGACAGAACACAGGAGTCTCGCTCAAGAGAAGTGAGAGGAAAGAAGAAACCCGTGCTGAAGACAGCCTGAAGAAGACTTTAGGAGATCCAGAAGGGGATGTAAGGGCCTGAAAAAGGCTTCAGGAGGTCCATTGGAGGACTAACAGGTCTGAAAAGGAGGTTCCAAGATATCAGGATAAGAAGGAAACTCCAGGACACGGGTGTAAACTTGGTTTGAGTACGTAGATGACCATACCAGTTTTGAAGTCAAGAACTTCATATTGGATTCAGCTAGTCAAGAACTTCATCTTGGATTCAGCTAGTCAAGAAGTCATCTTCAGCTTCATTGTGGACAGATTACAGCAAAACGGACACTAGGATTTCGCATGGGGTATATATATATCAACTTTATATAAACGGCGGCTCTGTAGCATACTAACTCAGCTTAAATTTAAAATAAACGTTCAACATATGAGTCAAGTCTCGTCTCGTAAAGCTCAGGAAACTTATTAAGGTGAGTTCAGTAAAACTACCTCCTACTCGAACTGACGGCGGTGACCATAAAGTCTAAAGCTGCGCTAACACTAATAATAGGACGCCTAATCGGTAAATAATAGTAGCTTATGTAATTATGGCAATTATAAAGAGTGATGTGAGTTATCTGCAGTGAAGCAAATGAAAATACAAATAAAAGTTTAATTTAGTAATCAGAAATCGAAAACGCAACATTACAGGACTTACTTTAATGGATCCAAAATGGTGCAAACGCATGTGATGATTGAAATATTTGCATGAGAAGGGCGCGTGCAGACATATACAGCATACGATTGAAATCGGACGAATACACGTAGATTGTACCAAATACGAAAGACGTCCTTGAATCTTGATGTGGTGGATTTGATCCTAAAGGTTTGATTTCTAAATTAAAGGGCAGCTCTATCACAAAGGCGGGTGTTATTTTCTAGAAGTCCACATTCCTATGAATACAAAATCAATTATGTAATTACTAATTACAGATTCACGGAACATGAACGATTTACAATCCAGTAGCCCCATCTCCCGTACAGACCCACGTGTTATACTCAATTGGGATGCCGCCTACCTTAAGTTTGGGTTCCTATGGGATAATTGTTGAAGATCCAGGTCAACGTTTGGCTCAAAGCAGCAGAAGGATTAAGTTGCTGAGGCTGATAATTGATGAACAGCTATTAAAGTATTCACACACACACACACAATCAAAACAGTATTTTCTACATCAGCACTAGATTTCTGAACATGAGCACATTCTGAGGTCACTTTTTTCAAATCTTGAATATGTACCACATGAGATGATTGCCAGAGATCAAATATGACCGGAAGCAAGTGGAAAATGAAGTTGCTAAGGCTATGAATTGACAAACAGGTATCCAGAAACCCATTGCGAAAATAGTTTGCCTTGTCATCAACCCAAGATCTCTTACATCTCCACAGTGGAAGTCAGGTGGCGATATAATATATGTTGCGCCTGGTTGTAATTTTCTGGAGGGTATCCGGTGGATTATCAGAATATTGTTGCTGTACAATTGAGTTCAGTTTATTGAGAAAATCCATTAGTGATGTGCCCTAAGACACACCACTAGTCTTCCTGGATTTCTAACTTGACATGACAATAAATACAATAGACATAGCAGTACATGCCATGCCAATGGCAACATAACGAACAACATGACAATATAACGTATGTGCATTACTTGACAAACAATGCAACTGGAGTTGTCAAGTTGCTAATGCAATCATGTTTTGATTCAGACAAATATCATCTGCAGAACCAGAACAATCTATGCTGCTGTTAAATCCGCCTTTTAAAGCGTTCCAGCTGAAAAAGTTACTTTGAGCATTGTGGTAAGACATGTATCACGTTGTAATTTGATGTGTGATCCAAATAAAGTAAGAACCGTAGTCAAATTAAAGTTGATGTCCGAATTAAAACACGAGTGAAGACGAACTGGAACGGAACTGAATTGTGATTGAGATGATTTTTAGGGGGAGATTTTGTGTGTGATACCTAGTAGTACATCATTTCTGGTATTCATGTTTCAAAAAGGATTCTCAATAGTGTTGTTTTTCTAAAGATAGGGACCATTGAAAACTAATTACCCATCTAAAGTTGTGTGCGGCACAAAAGAGTTTGAAAATGAAAGAAGTCATAGATAAAACTTACATTAAGCTTTAATCGACCTTAGAATTATCTTCGTCTTTGCTGCATCTCCGAGGTGCATCAGCTGTCGCCGAGATGGGTCAACATGTGGATAAAAACAACAAATCAATTACTTGTTAACCCTACTATAGACTCTAAAGCAAAAGTGAATATGAGGTGAAAAAGAAGAGATCTTGTAAAAAAGATAATTTTGTGGCTCCTTGAACGTATTCAATTAAATAAGCTTCCCGAGTGTGAAAGCCCGGCCTAGTTTGATTCTGACTATAGCTAGCAATATGTAGAACGTTTTTGTCTTCAATATGTATCAAAATTTCAACAAAAAAACTGTTACCTACGACATGTACAAGCTTGGTGAAAAGCATTCGCAATCTTTCTGATTCAGTTCTTATGGCAGTCACATGATTTTGGAGTCAAAGGTTACAAATATCACGTGACATGAGGGTGTTGAGAAGATGGGGGGGGGGCTTTGGTCAGTACTCACAGTAATATTGACTGATAAACCTGGTTTTGAGTCAGGCTTGTCGACAATGTTCCGATTTTGCGGACAACAGCAGGAAGATCATCAACTTCAGTTGCGCCATTGTGCATCTAAATTTGATACAATTTGGCCCCTATTGATTTTCTTGACTTAACGCTGGTCAGTATTAACATTCATTAACAAAGAGTTAATAATCAGATCACTCCAAAATTCTGGTTATCACATATTTGTCTAACACATAGGGAAGTGTGTGCTTACAGTGACAAGTGGACTAGCATTGCGGCGGAGTTTTCAATCACACAGCCACTTCTATATTTCTATCTTCACCTGGCGGCGATGCGGGCCAACACACCCTGCCACCTCCTCCTGTCCAATACTGCTGCTCACCAGGAGTAGCCCAGCTCCTCTAAGTCTCGCAGCGCAGACACAGGCCCCAACATAACCATGCCAAATGGGATACAGTTGGGAAGTTAAGAACTGTTTGAATAGTATAACATAAAAGTATAGGAATACAGCACGTTGAATAATCTGTTTGATCGCTTTCCCGCATATGTTTTTCGTACACACCGGTGTGATTTGAGTGCAATATCATTGTTTTGATACAGTTTCTCAATGATTATCCAATTTATGTTCTGATTTTATTAATGACAACTTTTATGCCTATGTCATGAGTAGCATTTCCTTAGTTCGTATGAAGGCACCTTTTGCAAAACAAATAGTTCCTGTAAAGACAGTTCATCTGTTCTGCCTTAAAACTGTACATGTCCCTTCCTCTCGGAAAGAACATCTTTTAGAACCGTAATTTAAAAAGGTGCACAAATACAAATTAACGCTCTTATACATGGTAGTTCCCCAGTGTTAGCCCGTTGGCTTAGTTTGAACCGCCGATTAAAGCTGGCGTGATATGTGGGTATCTCTGAAACGACCACGGTTTTATCAAAGGTTTTCTCTAATGCGACGGCTCATAAACCATTTTAAATTTATAATACACCTTGACAGACAGTAGGCTACAAATGCATTTCTATAGCCCGGAAATTACATGTACTAGGAATCCCTCTGTGGCATAATGAATTGTCAAAAAGTTATCTGCGCTTACCCGACGTAGAGTAGAACATATCCACAATGAAGTCCTGTTACGTCGTTGATCCACGCTCAGTATAACCGGCAGTGTCATTCCAATAAATCGTACATCGTGTAGCGAATCTTACGATAAAAATAGAACGGTCAGTTGGTGTGTGAGGTTTGAAATTATGGAATTTAAACATTCATCAACTATATGTAGAAAATGTGTCCATTCTATATTGCAAGCAAATCAGAGGGCATTGCAATAATACTGTAACCAATACCATATTTAGAAAATATGATAATTATCATTGTCATAACCCTAAATAGTTTGAATCATTAAGGGGGAGCGTTTGAAGCCTTACGGTGCACTTTGACTGCAAGGTAAATGATACATAGGTTTTGTAGTGAAAGGTTATTTTGGTTATTCAAGGTTATTTACTTGGTCTCTGTAAATTATTGACGCGTATAGTGTACACGGAATATGTTCTCTTTATAGCTTGGTGTGAATGGTAGAGGCTGTGTGATTATTAGTCGTCCGTCTGCTGCCCTCACGGACAGAATGTGGACTGGAGATATTAAGTTCGGCTATTTCAGCCTCCCATGCATCTTGCTTTGCCTTGGTTCGCGGGGGTGTGTTCGGCAGCCATGGCAAGATAGCAATCGCAGGGTGGTACCTCCGGGACCATCGGAATTGGAAAACCTGACAGTGTTATCAGTCATTTAAGTCATGCATATATACCTAAGGCACTTACAACTTCAAGAAAAGTGGCACTCAAGATAGGAAACGCAAGCAGCTGCAAACGTTCATGCTATCAGGGAAAATCTTTTCACGGCAACTTCACAACGTCTGCTCATTTTTAGTGACCCTGAAATTGTATATATTTTTTATGTTGACTACATGCAGACAGGGCGCTTTCCGCAGCATACGTACATCGCGTATCTCGATAGGTAGAGGTTAACAGTGTAGCCAAGGTTTTTGGACGACATTAGGATTACAAAATATTGCTTTGTTCTTGGGATAGATACTGAAACTACGATTAGCCTTACGTAATTGTAACAGTGATATCACGGATGCACTCAAATTAGTCTACGTGGCTTAGCTGATAAAACTTTATGATTTATTTTGTATTTCCATTTTGTATTCGACCGTACGAAAGTCACAGTTTCTTGTGAAATTTGACGTCGTCCTCAATGCTTGATATCTAATTTTGACAAACTAGTCGTTTGAAAATCATGCTTCTATTAGATGGTGCTGCGTTTGTAGGGACCTCCGACAACTGTGTTGGCCAGGATGATTCTAGTGACGTGGTGAAGCTAGGATATTCTGGTTTATGACCCCGCAGTCTGTAGAGACATGAATTCAAAGTCATGAGGGAAGGGTTAGACAAATATAGCAAAGAGACTGATTGCATCATTTAATCTCTAATGACTCTGTAAACGTGTGTCATTACGTATATAGATATGGTAAAAACACATAACAGGCTGAAAGCCGGTATGTTGTCTGTGTCCGTTCGTTTCAGCTGCATCACATCTATTGTGCGACCCTGGTGGCAGCGGGTTCACGTCTTTAACCTTACCGGCCCGCAACACGGTCTAGTGACCCTCCAGTCCGGATAGCGACTATCACTATTATTTGCGATTTCAACGTTCCTTTATTTATGGTACAGAATCAGTATGACTAACCACTAGACCACCACTTTACCCGGGTCTGTATAACTACTCAGTGCATGTTGCGCACAACCGCGGACAAGGGTGCAGCTTCTTTTCGCGATGGAACTGTGTCTGCAATATGTCGATCCATACTTTTCCTATGAGTATTACCTGCATCTATATCTGTAGGTCTATGTAAAATATTCACGCATAATTGTCCCCTATGAAACACTTTGCAAGGTAAAAATGAATGATATGCTAAATTGCCAATAATATTACACGGTACAATAATACTAGTACTTAAGATGCTGAATTCTGAATAAACCATTAAATGCAACAGTCAGGTTGGACGAGTATCATAAAGACTGGGCGTTCTCTAACTGTGCTGGCCCCAACAGACGCACCCTGCACTGGTTTGGCTGTCTGGGCAGGGGAATGATTCGCTCCTCGTCGTTTGCGGGCAAACAACCCCCCTTCATTCCTGAGCTTAACGGAATACACGGGTGCCATTCTCTGCAATGTGAAAATATCCTTATCTGAGGGGCCTCCTATCGTAAGTAAATGACAATATCCTGGGGAAAACCAATTCAAACTGCGGTAGGGTTTCATATTTCACGGACCATTGATGCCGATGGCTTCTTCGGATTTCTACAACAAAAAATGAATTTGTTGATCATGGGTGTGCCATGTATATTTCTATATCGACCGAGGTTATGGCAGGGTCTGAAAGGACGGATGGCTCCCATTTCCTGCCAACAGAAATGTTTTTCATATATTACGGATCATTGATCAGTGCCGCTAGTCATTACTGCAGCTCAGCGGGCAGGCCGCCGCGATGTTGTTTTGGTTCCCACTTGGGCAAATACCCACTCCCTCAAAGTGCTGTGTAATTGAAAACTGCTCACGGTGTTGCAGTTGCAAATGAAAACGTCAGGGCAACTTTCGACACAAAATGGAGTCCGAAGTTTTGGACATGCCATTACTCGGAATAGCACAGGGGACTTTGAGAAATGTACTAGGGAAACATTTTAGTAACCTTCAAATAACGATATAGTAACCTTTAAATGCGATATAGAGATTCGGGGGGGGGGGACTCTTAACGACAGACACCGACCGTCATTGGCTAATTGTAGGAGACGTTCGGTGACCTGCAACCTCCTTGGACCTCGCTAGAAAATTACTGCCCGACGTTCAGTGTACACGGAAGGGGGGGGGGGGAAGCCTCGCTATTCAATCCTTTTACTAGTAAGTTCTACATTTGGTATGCCGGCTAAATAGGTTTTCTTTGTTAGTTGGAAACAAAAACCGATGGTCTCCGAAATTACAAATTATCACTTGTTTCATAAATCTATAGCAATACGGCATTTCTTAGTCATCTTGAATTTCCATTCACATCCCCTTGCATACGTGCATTGTTTGTCTATATGTGTTTCAATGTCATTTTCAAAAATATCAGTTGATGCTAGTAGGAAGATACAAACTTACATACTGAATAAAGAGCTAGTTCGGTTATTACGACATCCTTTTAGAATCAAATCACGCTCAGTGTGAAAGTTTATCTATGTTGATAGTTTTCTGCGCTCTCGTACTTTGCTTCAATGACAGCGTGTCAGTCCAGTTCGCGGCTGTTTCCCGTCCTAGACTATGCTGCTCAATACACAACCATCAGCACAGCGTTCATTCTCCTCACGAACTTTCAAGTCTTGCTGGACACGTTAAAGACACATTAACTTTTTTCTCTAACAGTGAGACGGTTTGCCTACTCCGTATAACAGGGCTGACACCAAAGTTAGGGCTGCCAATAGAAAAGCATGTTAAAATACCCAGAAAAAAGGCTTCAGAAAAGGATTAACCCAAATTTCAATCTTAAATTTTATTCAACACTAGAATGTCACAATGGTCTTTTTGACCACCATGCAATGAAACAGAGGGTTGCTCAGCCCAAACTCCGACAAAAACCTGCCAGTATAGTAAACCCTACCTTTGACCCAAGATTTCTTATGTATCCATCCGCATCCATATGTCCTTACGCCAACTAAACAGGGCCACCAGTACCAAAATGGGAAATGATTTTTAGTAGTGCTTTAATCGTATTCTCAGTATTCCCAATGTCAGCCCTCCACTGTGCAACGCAACTTTGACCTCTGCCCAACATCCCTTTGTTTTTCCGCGATAGATTTCCAAATCGTGTTCCGAACCCGCGAGTTCTTCTGCCAAATCTTCGAATCAATTCAACATTGTTCAGCCAAATGACCGCAAATTTGGCATGAAGGTAGAGTGGGCCAATACCTCCAGGCTTTTTTTCCGTTTTTTGGAAATAGGCCTTAAATTAATGTAGTTTTTGGGGGGCATTCTTTGGCATTTTGGGCTCCTGTGCCCTGATTTTACAAGCAAATGACCTGAACTTTGAGGAGGGAGTGAAATATGCTGTATTTGCTTAAGAGCAAATGACGGCCTTTCTAGTTTTCTATTCATCTTGTTGTTAGTGTATTTTTTTGTTGGCTTTTGGCGCTTATATAAGCTCTTTCCACTGTTCGTCGCAACATTGACTGGCCTGTCTTTATTTTTACAATAAGAACTAGAGTTCTACGAACACATTATTTTCGCCAAATAATGTAGGCTTATTGTGGTTAATATTCATTCATATTTACATGCTGATCACCCCCTGCAAATTTGATCATACACCATACCGTTTGGAAGTTATGACGGGGGGGGGCGAATGAGTCCAGTCTAGATAGGGTTAAAAATCGTTTTTTTTGTGTGTGTTTTTTTTTGTCGGGCTTACTATTTTGTCCCCTTTTCGTTATGTCGCCAACCTTGTGTAGGACAAAAATGCCTAAACTGACTACGTCAAAATGCATGTAGCCGGACCCACTCCTCTGCTTGGAGACCTACTTTTGCAAGGCCATCTGTTTATATGACATGTTTACGGGGACAGTGGCACATGTTTGAGAGTCCCATTATGAAATGCAGCGGATTTACTAACTTTCCTTACTAATTATGCAAATTAGAACCTGATTTGCATAACTTGTATTTGAGTATGTAAAGCACCATCTGAGCTCTCTACATAACAAACATCACGACGCTCTGTTGACCCCTTCTCAAGTTATTCATGTCCGAAGGTCAAAATAAAAACACCCACTGCAGTTCCAAACAAGCCGCTAGGGGGCCCAAATTTACACAACTCACTTCCTGTGGCATGAACTATCTACCACACAGAAATCATGACCATAGCAGAAAATATGCCCCAAAATTCTGAAGCTCCGCTGCAGTACCTTAGGTATCCGCTAGAAAGCCCATTATCGAACTTCACCTTCTTCTTTGTAAACCCTACCCAACCACTAAATATCGGTAATTACATGCTTATCACCAATAAGTGTGACCAATGTGTCTATCTCTGTCGCACCGTTATAGCATTGTTTCCATTCAGTCTTTTTGGCATGTCTTCAAGACAAATCAAGGACTAAAGGTGCGCTACATGCGCTTTCTTATATTCGCTATGACCAGATCGCCCTTTGTTTGGGCTGGATTAGCAACAAAGAAACAAACAATAATCTGTATAATTTTTCTCGGCAACAAAAGGTGTTGATGATACAGTGTGAGAAACACATCTTGGCTTGACCTAATTAGTGACCTTATTACAATGAATGATTTATTTCCGAACGCCAGAGCAAAAAAAAGGAAGCCGCGTTGCCGTATCGAACCCACGATGAGTGGCGGTGGTCCAGAACACATCTCGTCATTTATGCACACCAATTTAGAATGAAAATGAAAATTAGATGTTCTCGCGACATTGCTTGAGGAACAGTTTGAATAGATATAACGAGTCTTGTTGAATCTGTTTCTCATGATCAAACTGTTCAATAGAGAACCGTGGCCATTCACTAGCTAGTCATGAAAGTCCCGGTTAGTTCTGGTCGGTTGGACAGAATGTTGTGCGTGCACTGTAGATGTTTCTCATTAGTTAATAAACTGGCCAGTCTCTGTCCAAACAGGTAGCTGATTGATATCAAATGGTTTCAATTAGCTCATTAGAGACCTGAATAGGAGACTTGTGGGCTTGCTTCAATTTGGTTTAATTGTAGTCAGAATATTCGCCGCTGCAACCCTCTCAATAATTGAAAAGCCGGGTCCTTCGGGGAGGTTCCCCCATACATATTGTCAGCATAAAGCATCGCAACGGGAGCGCCACCGTAACGAGAATTTATGTCTGCAGTGAGCGCCTCATCCATACGTACTCCTGGGATCATTTCCCCCGTAAGATTAGGAATTAGCTGACGGATCCCTTTTCACCAGATCTTGACAAATTGTTGACATTTTGCTTTGAAGTATCCCGCTATCATTTACTATGTAAGCCCTGTGAAAAATTTAATCGGTGATATAACTGTAACGGCCGATATGTCACAACTACAGATATCAGAAGTGATGACTCTGGGGTTGGAGTTTTACTCATGCATACTTTTCTTGGATTATCCTGGAGTGTGGTCGTGTTTTCTATGTGACATTCAGTTACAACACGGAAAAAATGCATCACCTCTGGACTATGTAGCTTAGAAAAGGCTAATGTTGACATTTCATATCCGGTGTTGTCCACAACACAAATGATGTAATACCAGAGTGGAGAAAGAAAACACGAAACATGACTAAGCAAGTGTTTCATTCGAGCGTGGTATAATCTGGTTTTGAACGGGAAGTTGACGTTCACTTCATTGACAAGTATAGAGTAGTTTTGCATTTCCATGACTCTCTCTGGTGTTGTGATATTTTCTTATAGACAAGCCATAAATAAAATCCATTAGTTCAATAGCCAAAATGTCGGTATTGTGCATATAAGATACCGTACTGGTACCAGGTATACGTACACTTCATACAAAAGTGGACCATGTACATGTATAGTCATCTTACGTTTTTGACTGATAACGCTAACTCTAGGAATGAATTTTGTCATGAGCATTCCATAGAAATGACCCTTAAGTGTCATCCTTGCAGTAGAAATACTGCCATCATTGCAAAGACAGATATATGTCAAAATGCACGTTTAGTTCTGAACCAAAAATCACCCAAAGGAATGGGTTAACGTTATACTGACTGAGTCATTAACGACGACACCATGCGGAACATAGCTTATAGTCAGTTGAAAGAAAATATCATTTCTAATGTCTCAACTAAAACGTCGCTAATGGAAAAGGCAAGATATATTAGTGCGTTTCGTGCGCCCAAGCAGCCTTGAGCCGTGACTTGGAACCATAGTTACTCACATGTATTCTATACAAAAATAAGACATTTGTGAGAAATGGTCAACTCTCGACAGGCGCTGACAGACTGCCGTTGGACACATCAAGTGTTTCAGAACACAGGCGACACCAAACCTCATCTTAGTCACTGTTCCCAAAGGAAATTATAGCAGTGAGCACCAGACCACTCTATTGTCATGAAAAATCACAGGAGAGCTTAAATGAGACAATCCTCGTTTTTCAGTTCCTTGATGTCACTGATGTACGTTCTGGAGAGGAAATGAAGTATATGTTTTGTAACTTGCAGATGGTAGTGAGATGAGGAACCGGACGGTGATGGTGTTTATTCACGGCGGATGGTGGTCCACGGGTACCGGCTCCATGTACAACGGCACCATGCTGGCCAGCTACGGGAAGGTCATTGTTGTCACCTTCAACTACAGGCTGGGGATATTTGGTAAAGTAACATTCACATCCATGTAATGCAACAGAACATGGTGATAATGTGTCACATTAATTGGTACACATTGAGGCTGTTTGTTTACAGTACCCACCTTTAATATGAAGTACTCCAGTCTATCTATCAATAGGAGTACCTTAATGATCATAATAAACTATCAATTGATTAATCAATTCACTCATTTATTCGTTCATTAACTTAAAGATTAAAGAGGTATTTAGGATGATCCAAAGATGAGAGAGGGAGACTTGGTTTTATTCTGGACGGAAGTAAACCTGTATATAGCTGAAAGTGATTTACTATCCTTAAAACATGAGGCTTACATTTTGTAGAAGGCAATCGTTTCAAAATGGGCTTCTTAAACAACTAGCTGTATGAAATATCCACAGCCCACTGGGCCGACTCAAGAACCTTCGACCCGCTTCTGACATCCCACATCAGGATGCGTCAGGAATTTTAATGACGTACGTCTTATGAAGTAAACGTTTTATCATGAGGCGCAGAGAGGGGACTTATAAAATTACCTAATTTGTACAGCGAATTTGGTTTTTGATTTGTGAAACTAGCCCCTAATCATGTCAGCATCTCAAGAAAATCAACAAGCTTGAGTTATGCTGTACACAAAAACTCAAAGGGAAACACCTGCAAACATACCCTGCTAGTTGATGATATCATGTGCGATGGGAAACTATCTGTATGTTGTTCGAATTTTTCCCTAAAAAGGCCACTATAAAGGAGTATGTTTGAAGAAAAAAAACGGTCAAAAGAAATCTTGCTCAAGTCACTTTTATAGCAAATTGTAGGTCATTTGGCTTTTTTTTTTCAGTTAGAATCCGCCGTAAGTAAAATTATCATTTTTTTGTCTAAAAGGAGTTTTAGACTAATTTGATAATTTCCAAAAATTCATTCCATCTAGAAATGCTTTCAGGCCAAACTATGAATGACGGCATGTGTGAATATTCCCTATGCCCGTTTTTAATACAGAATGTCCATGTTTTAGTAGACTGTCGTCGTGATCATGTCTGAATAATATTGCTGACACTGAAGTCTTTACGGCGGTAAATGTTGGAGAGCTTTTCACCCGCCGGTATTGATCTGATCACCCAACAGCTGCAGGGGGAACATAATTGGTACCCGAACTGTCAAGATGTCTGAAGGGTATAGAAGAGCCCCTTGTTTAACATTATCATACAATACTTCATTTAGAACCAAAGGGTATCCACTGTTAACAAGATACCAAAGTTAACACACGGGCTAGAAAGATAGCCAGACGCGAATATATTCCGTTGCACGGTATTTTCGGGTCGCTGTTTCTGTGCATGTGCTATTTCTTACCGGGGCAGCTCTAAGTGACAGCGCAGAGTGATAAGAACGCCCGTATTGTCACCACTGTCTCAGAAACACGGTGTCTGGTCCTGGGGCTTTCCTGGAGATGCCATGGTTTCCAGCGCCATAAGGGTGAGCGGTGACGCAGTGTAGCGAACATGATCTGTATCTGTATCTATACAGCCGGTATATCCGCCCTTCACCGTAACACACCAGCTTAGCTGACACGCGGCGCGGTAGCAGCTGGTTATATATATATATTGCACCGAACGACCTGTCGACATGATACGTCGACGTCGCTATGCATGCGCAGTTAAGCAATGGGCACGAAAGGATCTGTCTAAACTAAAGTGCAATAAAACTGTTCGCCGAATATTACGGGCAAAACAAACAGCATGCAGTCAGATATCACCCGACTCGGGCTTGAAACTTTCCACCAAACCATTTGGGTAAATCTAATTTGCCTGTAGAAGAATGTTCTAGGGAAGTATTGCTGTGCGCACCGCTCCTTAAGTGTGGCAAAACATCATGTCTGATGCACCCGGCAATTTTCTAAATATCATAAAAGGCTGACGTCTGGTGCAATTTCCAGTTCAAATATCACCAGAGGAACAAATCCCATCTACGAGCTACATCGGTTTGCTCATAAATGTTGGATGGCTGATAGCCGTGGAGGAATAACTTCTGAACTTGTAACGTCCATCTGTGGTCCTCCTGGGTCCTTACAAACACAGTTTGCCGGCTTACAAGTCTATTTCTTTGAATCAATTCTACAATGCTCAACGTACATCTTACAATCATCGTGAAGGAATAAACATGAATAGTTATGTGGTTTTAAGAAAAAGAAAGTAAGATAATGTCCCTAGCGCTTCCACCTCTACCGTCAAACAACCTCAGCCCCTGTACTTAAACATCATCAGCACCAAACTTGTCTTAACCTTTTGTTTTCCTATTGGACGGTCTATAACTGTCTTCTCTTAAGTTGCATGGCAATTCATAGTTCGTGCTTAAAAACCTGCTGATCGAAAAATCTTGCTAAGTGTCACTGATGAAAAGTAGTGGATGCTTCTTGAAATGTCTGACCGTTTCCAAAATTATATCCAGTTTCTTGAGTAGCTGCTATTTGGGGCATCGTATTACCTGGATATCTGACCTTGATCGACCTATAACGTGACTATATTGAATGGCAAGGTAGTAGTACCAAAGGTACAATTCCAGCCCTATTCCGGATCAGTCCAATACTGTGCCCATCGTCCATACTGAATGGACACACGCGGATGATTTCCGAGTCTAGACCGGCATATTTCTCCGTTCATATTGATCAATAGGAAACCGTCGTCTTCAGACAGAGACACCTGCTGTTGTTCCTTAATTGCAGCGATTAAGAACAGGGTTGCGAGATTCAATTTTCCCCTCCACTGAAGCAATCTAGCAGGTAATGGTTCTCCTCCGGCTTCCGTGTTTGATCATTTTCACACATGTAAGAAGAAGGAGAACCCGTTTAGAAAACAATCAGTTCCGTCTGCTGACAAAATCAATCAAACGTTCTTCACAACAATCATCTTTTCGCAAGTTCTCGCTTTTCTTTACTGCCCGATACCATATATCGTTTCTACCCGACGCCATATATCATGAATACGTCTTATTGTAGCATAAAGTAGTAGATTTTGCAAAGTTCTTCATGCATATTAAGCAGATAATCACGCCATCAACATAACAAATATTGAACTTCAACTACATTGATTTAACTCTCAGTCATCTGATATTGGAAATCATTGAATATTATGAATCATTCTACGGATCATTATTATTGGTCTTAAGGCAATTAACGTCAGGAAGTCCATTGATAAAATCCCTAGCCACAGATTCATCAATGGTAAGAATTCCAATATGCTTTGATTTTCTCTTGTTATGAGATTCTATGCAGCGATATGATGAATGATTCACCAACCATAACCCGTGATCGAGGGGTACTGATGTAAGTCAGCAACGGACGATGTGCACCATAGGCTTAGAGGGGAGCAGGAGTTCATTCAACGGATTTTGATAATATAGCGGAAGCAGCTAAATTAAACGGAAATTGAAACTTTGATCATGAACTACTAGCTACAAATACATATCTATTCATATCATACACCGTGTAAATCGTTATGAAATCATCAAAAACTAGAGTTCGGCGACCTCATACCTCCATGAAATGTTTAGAGCTTTTGTAAGATTTATGCAAATGACCCACATTTGGATGATTTATTCATGGTGATGTCCACCTACAACTGACTTGCACATTTCGCAAGCATAAACTTCCCATAATTCATCATTAAGCTTTTTGCCATTTTTGTATTAATTATTCAAATTAGCTGCTCATTTGCACGTTTGGTATCTGTTCATGTTCCATATGCAAGGAATTACATGCATTACAGTTATTGAAGTCTAGTAATGGAAAAAAATGGAATTACAGAATTTCATAATTAATAAGGCAAATATTAAGTCTTCATTTGCATAATATGTATATAATTCTGTACATCCCTGCATAAGCTACCTGCATGCCTACTATAATGATGGAAATCCGTCTATCCTTCCTTCATTTATCCTCTTTGGAATATTTCTTCGAAAACGCCCTTGCAGGTCTTTGTCACAGTAGAGATGGCGATTCAGGACAATCGGCAGGTCTTTGTCACAGTAGAGATGGCGATTCAGGACAATCGGCGATTGTCCTAGGACAGATCGCGATCGCAGTCTGTCCTAGGACAAACGGCGATCGCAATCTGTCCTAGGACAATCGCCGATCCTACTAGTAGAGATTGCGATTGCAATCTGTCCTAGGACAAACGGCGATCGTGATCTGTCCTAGGACAATCGCCGATTCTACTATGTCCTAGGACAAACGGCGATCCAAACTTAATGATGCTAAGATATACTAATAAAGGAAACAGCAATATCTTGTATAATCCATGATTTTATTTAGTATTTACAAATTCTGAGATTGATATTTTGACACCTGTTTTAACACTTTACAATTGTTATTGTTCTCCTATGGTTGTGAATTCAATAGGTGTGAAACTGTGAGTAATATCTTGACACCTCAAAATTTGCATACTGAAACATTGTTGGATCACCTTCTTCCAACTGACATCTTTCACACATTATCAAAAATGTCACTCAACTTTATCAGAAATTACTTTATCAGAAAACATACTCATTCATCCATTGTAAAATATGAAGTAATTCACCTAAAATAGTTGATAATTATGAAATGTAGGTAGTATGCTAAACCTGATTGAAATGTTGTGCAATGATTCATTCTATTTTCTAAAGCATTTCCATCTAGTCAGAATTTGTCCAGGCAAGTAGAATTGCCGTTTGTCCTAGGACAGATTGCGATCGCAATCTCTACTAGTAGAATCAGCGATTGTCCTAGGACAGATCGCGATCGCAAACTTGTCCAAGTAGAATCGCCGTTTGTCCTAGGACAGATTGCGATCGCAATCTCTACTAGTAGAATCGGCAATTGTCCTAGGACAGATCGCGATCGCAGTCTGTCCTAGGACAAACAGCGATCGCGATCTGTCCTAGGACAATCGCCGATTGTCCTGAATCGCCATCTCTACTAAGACATAAAATTAAATGTTATGGGGCCCAAATCTACCACACTTTGTCCTGACGTCTTAAGCTATCTGACTCCTAAATGCCAAGACCATAGCATGTCCGGGACACGAGACACATGGAAAAACTGCTATGATAGAAATTTCTCATTGATTATGCAAAATTTTGACAAAAACGCCCCTGTAATTCCTGCACTAGCCGCAAGGGGACGAGAGCTATCCACCGACCAAGAATTATGACTATAGCATTTCCAGAACATGAGATATAAAAAACGGAAGTTCCACCGCAGTACCATGGGAAGCCGCTAGGAGGCCCAAAATCTAATCATTTTCAGTTTTGTCACACCCTACCATCACAATAAATATGAAAACAATGCACCCAGCCGTTCTTGAGTTATTCTGACGAAAGATGATGTTGATAATGATGATGATGATGATAATGCCGCGGCATTATTTGAACAAAAATGAATATCCACAGCTTGAGTTTTTCATACACGAAAAATTGTTTGTTGAACAGTTCAGAAGCTTACTTTCTGTGCTGCTTTCTTGCCCATTCACGAAACAGATTATTTACAGTCCAATTTAGTCCAGTACCGTCATTCAGGTCCGATATCTTTATTTGGCCATATGGCCGTTTTGCCAAGGTCTAGTATGCTTTATATTATCTTTGTCTCCCACGTTTTTTTAATAATTTTCTAACAGTTTTTCCATCTCTAACCTGTATGACTTGGACAACACAAGGCAATTTGACTCAGCTAGTTGCAGCAAACACAAATACCCAATAGTCACAGTGACATTCACAATTTAATTTCACATGACAGATCTGCGCTCAGGCATTGTATGGGCCTGGCAAGCTTGACTTGACTTATCTGTATTTGTGATGTGCAAGCTATCTGAATTTGCTTTCACTCGATAGCTGTGTGTCTAAAAATCTGTTAATACTTTTGATGTTTACATAGCGAACTTAGAAACTAGAATTAGACAAGTGTCATGAGTGTTCTGAAACACTGGCCTGAACCAACCTCCCACTTTACCAGGGTTGGCTTGGTGTCATCTCTCTATAGATATATCATTGTTGTTTTCTTTCATGCTCAGCCAAACTTCCCTATCTTATCTGTTATCTCTACAAAATAAAGTGTCTTGAAGAGTGGATATTTTGATATATTTTCTAAGCCAAGCCTCCCACCATGTGTACAGCACGGCTGCCAGGTAAGACTTAGCAGTGACAGTTTACGGTAGCTCCATTTATTAGGTGCGTTTATAACGCAACCATGGTCTTTAATGCAAAAATTAGATGGGAGACAAGTTGCATAAGACGTTTATCACTTTTTGAGGAGAAAGACTGTCGATGTTGACTGTTATTTGTACCATCGGTTTTCATCAATACGTAGCCAATTCAATTCAAACTAGACAGGCAACATTTGCACGAGCAAATACAACATGCATCGCCCATTTCCCTCCACATGCAAAAAGCGACTGTTCTTATGCAAAAATGGAGCATTCCAAAATAACGTTTAACTATTATAAAGTGAGATCATGTAATGACCATTGTAAATATCAACGCCATCCAGGCTAACGTTTGTAGTATGTCTGCAATGATGGTATTTGAATGAAGAATTGAATTGAAGACTAGTTTGATTATTTAAAAAAAATTTTTTGGTGGAGGTGATCTCTCCCAATTTGAGACCCTATGCATGGATGGGCTCTTCCAGGCACCCATATTTATACTGAACCATTCAAAAAACACCTCCACCAAAAAACCTGGACCTTTTTGATAATCAACCAAGCCCAAAATTGAATTTTTTTAAATGTCCCCCTCATACAAGAATGGGCTCTTCCAGCGGTGTATGGACCAACACGTAGCATGCAAATTTCGGAATGTAAACAACTAGAATCTTGCTGAATATCTAGATTTCCTCTGCAGAAGAATTTCCGCAATCCGAGAGTCCAGACAATTTTGCATTACGCAGCGAACAGTTCTTCGGAAGCAACTCAGGTTTTTGCAAAAGTTTCACAAATTTCTGCTAAACGTACCGCAAATTTCGGATGCGTATTTCGTGATACTGTAACACTGACACTTACCACCATCAAAAAATGTTGCTAAAGAAAGGACACACATACATTTGTAGGGATATGAGCCTTTTGTGCTATTGGTGAAAACAAGTTGCTATATATATATATATATATATATATATATATATATATATGTGTGTGTGTGTACACACACATATATATATATGAGGAATATAGAACAATACCTTTATGTGGAAAAACACCACCAGAAAAAGGAGATTTTGAACCTTCTCAATGGCACATAACTTCAGTAGGACACAGCATTAACAACACAAGGACAGGGGGCAGTGAAGTTGTGCCTGTCTGCACCTGGCAGATTAGTGCTCCTAATTGAATTGACTATTTCAACCAATCAGGTTGAGTTTAATAAATCCGTGAGTACGTTAATAGGCGCTCTCTTATTGGCTGACCGAATTAGCCCACCTGGCTAGAATAGGAGTAATTCCAGATCACAGGAGGCCCAGGTGTACGTTATTGGTCTGATAATGGCCAAAAATCCTCAATAAAATCATTTTAAAGGCATTTATAAAAAAAAAATGACTAAAAAAAATGCCTGGGGGTATGTGCTAACTCTAACTGCATACAAAATTTCAGCCCATTTGGCCTAGGGACGACTGAGATGAAGCCCTTTGAAGATTTGACAGGAGGAGGAGGAGGAGAAGGAGAAAGAAACATGGCCAAAAACAATATGTATTGCCCATACTCTAGGTATGGGCGATACATAACAATATACATCACCCATACCTATAGTATGGGCGATACATAATCATTGCTGGTTGTGTGGTTGATGTTGTCTGCGAGTGTTCTGATCTTAGCACTTTGTGCCACAGGTTTCCTAAGCACAGAAGACAGTAACGCTCAAGGAAACTACGGCCTGTCGGACCAGATCAAAGCTCTGGAATGGGTGAACAGCTACATCAGCTTCTTCGGAGGAAATCCACACAACATCGTTATCTTCGGCTCGGGAACCGGGGCTGCGTCAGTGCATCTACTGATGTTGTCTCCAAAGGCCAGAAGTAATTTTATTCATTATCATGTCGCTTAGAAAACATGGAAACGTTAACAAACATAAAGACGGAAATCTTTCCTTCCAGTGCTGAAATATCTTTGAATAAGAGCTTTAAACTACTGGCATGTCTTCTGACGTAGATATTTATGCACGGCACAATCCCTTTTCATTATGCCAGCGTGCGCAGTCATTATTCACAAACATCCCTTGTTCACAAAATTATGTCTTGACCTTACATTAACTACATGTATATCACTCATATGATATTGTCGTTCAGAAATATTTTTTCTCGTTGTCATCAGACAAATTTCGGCGCGGTATATCGATGAGTGGATCGGCCTTAGCGACATGGGCTATGAGCCGTAACGGTAGAGTTTATGCTACTGCGGCGGCCAAACAGGTGAGCTTTTTGTTTGATGTTGACTGAGGCTGCTGTAGTAAGAGAAACCGCCATCTCGGTGGTCAAGTGAATGCTATTGTGTGGACTTTTATGTGTATGTTGACCATTGAACATCAACTCTTGTGCTGCATGGACAAATGGTTTCAAACGTATATTGGATGTGTTAAGATAAACACTTTCAGGGAGGGAGGTACACTATATCATCTTTTTCGAATTGCTATGACACGTTGTTATTGATTTTGCCATAAACGTCGCGAAGTGATTCATTTCTGTAGTCAATAGGAGTCCAACTATTAACGCTTCTGTGTCGGGTAAGCTGATTCCGCATGGGGCTTGACACGGCAGCAAATTCCTGTACTAGCAGCTGACTTTTTTAATCCATGCATCATACGTGATGGCTTGAGACATTCTTCCAGCCGCATGCATATCTACCACAATGTCGTCGAAACAGCAGCATTTTCTTAAGGTCTAATAAACTCTGAGTGTGAATCTTCTGATGTCGCTATCGAAATGATGGTGTGAAAATGAATGAAACGAAGACGTACTTTGAACGAGCGCTAGACTCTTTAATTCTTCACATAAAACCTCGTATGCCACGATTCTTTACTTTCAGTGGTACTATGTACATTATATCATGTCAGGAAGTCAACACAATTTTCATAGAAATCCCATTTGATTTTGCTATCATGTAACCCGGCTTCGCATTAAGAATCAGAAGTGTTGTAGACAGTGGGATTTTTCAAGTTCTAAGTTCTATTTAATCAATCTATTGGAAACAAATTGTCCAATCGCTCCTATATCATATGTAACCAAGACAACTGCACGGTAACCAAAGCTAGAGTCTGCAAATATCTGCAACAACAAATGAACGGAAGGTCTTGACAAACCCTGATAGGGATTTTAATCCGAATCTGTATCTGCTCTTCGGATTCGTAGGCACGCTGCATTACAGCAGCTGGTCATATTACACTGAAGGACTTGCAAGTTGCCACACATAACCTTTGCACAACTAGCATGCAAGTCAAACTTAAAAGCTAGCGAGGATGCCCCAACCGTACTTGTTGGGAACGGATCCCATTTCTGAATCGAAGTATGAAATAACCAGTGAACATCAATAATGTAACGTTAACAATTATAAAATGGGTCCTGATGATCTGAGTTTTTATTTGCCGACTATTTGAGGGAGAGCATTGCATATTTTGTTTGTTTGTTTCTTTGTCTAAATGGAGAGTGTTTAAGGAGGCCGTTTTAGCACCCCCACCCCCTACAGTGTCAGGAGACAAAGCACGGTTATTATGGTTTTAAGGTACACGACAACATATGTTCTACCATACAAAATAATGACTACATGAACATTGTACGACTAAACGTGATCTTCTTAAAAAAACTGATCTGTCTCTCACGGTTCAAATGTAGCCAAGCACGTTCTGTACCATACATCATAAGATATGTGCACTAGATGTACTCTGATTTTTCCTCCCAGGTGGATTGCGATAACAGTGACACAAAAACTATGGTAGATTGTCTCCGTGGGAAGTCTGCAGACGTTTTGGCTAACATTAGTACATCTATAGTCGAGCCCTCGCGATATTATTTCGCCTTCGCCCCTGTGGTTGACTACCTCATCATTCCCAACGATCCAACGAGGCTGACTACAAAGAATATGTCTAATTTGCCGCACGACTACATGGTCGGTGTGACGGAAAGTGACGGCTTTATGTACGTGGACGGAGTGAAGGGTGTTGGGGATGATGGCATCAACAAGGACGATTTTGAAGGCCTGGTAGACAACTTTGTGCAGCAAGTCTTTCAGAGTAGACAGCCGGAGATCAAAGATGCCGTGACGTTCAGCTACACCGACTGGAGTGACAGAAACAACGACATCAAGAGGAGGAAAAGCACCGTTGCTCTCTTTACGGACTACTTCTTCGTACAGCCGGCAGTGACTACCCTGAACGCGATCGCGCCTGTGCTAAAAGGAAACACGTACTTTTATGCCTTCCTGTACAGGGGAGAAGTAGGCTTTGGACCGGACTGGGCTGCCGCTGTCCATGGTGAAGAGTTACCATTTATATTCGGAGCTCCTGTGGGCACTCAGCTGGGAAAGGGTGCGCTGTACTCATTCTCTAACTTTACCAATCAAGACAATATGTACAGCGTTGCTCTGATGACGTATTGGACCAACTTCGCCAAAACCGGGTAAGTGGACATGTTTTTTAAATAATATGACTTAAACCTGCTTCTCTTTCCGGATATATACCGCTTTCTTTGACAAAATTTTCATATTTGCTGAAATGTTTTGAGTTCAAGCACTTCTTGCCTATTGTTAGGAAATGTGTAGGTGCGCCATTTATGAAGAGCTAATTCAAGAAATGGTCACACACCTAGCCAACAAGTTTCGTTATCCAACCAAGCTAGTAGAAATAAATATCATAATAATGTACTTAATCTGACTCCCATGTGAAAAGAATGTGGTTTTGGTGTATATGTTCATTAGAGGCATATACCTTCAGCGTGTTGCTACATTGATGTAAACCATTTTGGAGACAGGCACTAATGTGGCGTTCTTTCCAGGAATCCAAATCTGCCAGGAATGCAAAAGCCATCTTTTCTCGGCATCAGGCCCAACAAGTTCGAAGGTGTAGTTTGGCCGAGGTACACTCGAGAAAATCAGGATTATTTGTATATGGCCATGAGACCAAGACAAAGGGACAATTATCGTGCCAACAAACTGATGTTCTGGATAGAATGGTTACCGAAGGTGCAGGTTCCGTCGCAGATGGCAACGCCTCCGGGACAACCTGACCTGTCCAAGTGTCCAAATTATCCCCCCACCCGGGGAACGTCTGTCCGGTGGAGACCCAGACCTGGGCCGGATGTGCTGATTGGGCGGGGGACCAAGTCTCCGCCTGTGCAGAGCAGTTCTAGGGAGCTGAACGTCACTATTGCAGTTGGAGCATCGTTGTTACTTATCAACATCATCGTCTTTATAGTGGTGAACTATAGGAGAATTGACTGTGCGGCCTACCGCAGGAGAAAAAAGCGCACCGACAAGAAAAAGAAGCTGAACGCCAACCATTCAGGAAGCATACCATCTGTGAGGATATTGGAGATCGGGTGAGTGCCCTTGCGAATTTATCGTCTCTGGTAAGATATTAGTGCTTGTCTTGTTATTTTCATTAAAAGGAATACAACGCTATTCATTGACTAAACGTACTCTTTCCTGTCCTACTGTCACAGGCCACCCATTCGAGGCCAGGACCTTATGCTGACACCAGAGGAACCATCTGGGAACAGTCGGTCATCTTTGGACTACTATCATCCAAACAACCACATCGAACAAACTTCCCAACTCTGACAATACCGGTACAGACAGCTGATACAGCTTTTGCAGCTGGGCGGTTTATTTCAGTCCGCTCACAGTAAACAAATCACAATCAATGAGGAACAACCAACCCTACTGTTTATTATCTTGCATTTTAGAGGTGCCTTTTTATCAAAGGACATTGTTTTGCAAGAACAGGCCCTTATGTATAAAAAGAAGTTTACCGTGTCTACAGTATATGAGCTGTAAAGAATATGTAGTGCAAGCTACATATACTATATGTACCAATGGTCAACATTTGACACATGGATTTTCCACACAGTCTTGGTTGGATAACGATACTTGTGAGGAAGATGGAAAGAATCAGTGCTTTCGTCTTCCTTAAGAACATACATGACAAGTTAAATGTCCATATAATGACATTATAAAATGTATATGAATACATATGTATACACACATCTATATATCTATATCAGCATACATACATGTATATATATATCGGCATGTGATTACTCACGCTTTAAACAGCTGTACCTAGAAATGTCTGAAATATACGTAGGTGACTCCTTTGGTATTTTGTATTTTATCATTTTCACGACCAGCCTAAAATATTTATTGGTTACCACTTGTAATGATTGCAACAGTTTGGGTTGATTTGTTTTAGTTATTCCGTTTTTTCTTAAGGTTTTATATTTCTCAATTGATAAACATTTCAAGAACTGATAACATATCATACATACACGGAAGAGGCACGCTGAGGCCCTTCTGTAGTATTTTCCATCCCGGCTTTGTTTTGAACGTCAAAAATTCGACACGAGCTATTTTGTTACAGAAACCCAAATCTACCAGAGGGACAATCACAGTCATTTATGCACCAGGCGATGAACGTGTTTAAAGACAAAACATGGCCTCCCTACAATGGTGACTTCGGTTACTTGTACGTCGGGAAAAATGCAGCGAAGACGGATAGGAAGTACTACAGGGCTGCGAAGGTTGCCTTTTGGGTGGATTGGGTCCCGCATATAGCAGAACCACGCAACGACACCGACATCCGAGTGAACCACGTGATTGCCTACCCACCGATGAAGTGCCCCGTCGTTCCTACGTCAGCAACAGAAGCTGCCTGGACGCCTAAATACCCTATGCCGGAGATCGTCAACGTTGGCCCACCTAAACCACAGGAAAGCAATTCTTCGCGACTTAGTTTCACCATTTCAATTGGAATAGTCCTTTTCGTCGTAAACCTTATTGTTTTTTCTATGTGGCTCAAATGGAAGAAAAAGATGAAAAAAGAGGAAAAAGCTAGTAAGGCACTGACTTCAGCTACTGAAGCCAATGGGCAGCCACGCTTGCAAGAAATAGAAGAAGCTGTGGTCGAGGAACGGTAAGTTCGTACCTGTAATGTTTAGGTGTCGTTTCTCCATGGGAAAGTGATCATATCAGTTTCAGGAGGCCAAGGGTATCGTTTTACCATCATTTGCATTTTCTTTGACGTCGACAATTTCGCCGATCTTTAGAGTGATTGGACTTCCATGGCATGTCAACATGGCCCAAAATGTACATTTCCAGTGTGAAAATAGCACCAAAGATCTTTACAAAATTATTTCAATGACAACCAACCACGAAATATAGACAAAGGTCAAAGCACATGTTCCCAACATACTTGTACCAAACTGCATATCACTTAGCTGAAGTCTCACGGGCAGGTAGATGGAGTAATGTTGGGTTGTATACAGCGGTCCCCTGAAAGTGCGAAATGGAACGAAATGGAACGAAATGGAACGAAATGGAACGAAATGGAACGAAATGGAACGAAATGGAACGAACTAAAAACATATGTAACATTGTGAAATGACATACCAGTAGAACGCGAAAGATAAGGGACGTTGTAACATTTACAGTAGACGGGAACAGGAAACAAATACATAATATAACTTGTTTTGTTTCTTGAATCTGTTTGATAATAGTAAATACAACGTTTTTGCCGCGTTTGTGTGGCTAGATTCTTCCCTGAAAATGAGGCACCGCGTGCAAGGAGCTCGGTCGCTCTTCCTTGATTTTACCAACGATCTGCAAATGAACTGCTGAAAATAGCAGGGAAAACAAGCAAACGGAACTGAGTATCGAAGTAAGGACTGGGTTATACAGAAGTTGGTGGTAATATAATTCGCCAAGAGGGCATGAGGCAAGAGTAATAGCGTGTTTGCGTGTTGCAAGTGGAGCCCCGCATGAAAATGAACCGCCACTGTTGCCAGCGCACCGGAACTGTGCACGTTGGCCTGCTACCGACAGGTTGAATCAAACTCCGACTTCCCAGTTTTATTTACATACGGTTTTAGTCCATAACTAGTACGTAGCATATGCACATATGCGCATCAATGATTTTCATACAACCAATTGTTCGGCTGGTCGGCTGTGGGAGAATCGACCCCTCCGTTAATGATATGCAAATGCAGCTCAGTGCTGCCTCACCAATGTGAGATTTCACACTCAATTCAATCACGGACGTGGACTGGGAACTACCTCTGGAGACATTTCTGCTTCCTTGTTCACGACAAAACAATGGGAGGGTGTGAACGAGCAGGAAATGTATTTCACGGTTCTCACAACACGCAAACACGCTGTATAGATAATGGAATTACGCTTGCCCCATGCCCTCTTGGTGAATTATGAAATGCAATGTTACCACCAATTTCTGTATAATCTAGTCCTTACTTAGATACTCACTTCCGTTAGCTTGTTTTCCCTGCTATTTTCAGCAGTTCATTTGCAGATAGTTGGTAAAATCAAGGAAGAGCAACCGAGCTCTTTGCACGCGGCGCCCCCATTTTCAGGGAAGAATCTAGCCAAAAACGTTGTATTCAATATTATCAAATAGATTCAAGAAATAAAACACGTTATATTATGTATTTAATTCCTGTTCCGGTCTACTGTGAATGTAACAACGTTCCTTATATTTCGCGTTCTACTGGTATTTCATTTCATAATGTTACATACGTTTTAGTTCGTTCCATTTCGTTCCATTTCGTTCCATTTCGTTCCATTTCGTTCCATTTCGTTCCATTTCGTTCCATTTCGTTCCATTTCGTTCCATTTCGTTCCATTTCGCACTTTCGGGGGACCCTTGTACAGGTGCATGTACAGAAAAATCAGTCTAGTACAGAGGGTTCAACGACACGTCACCAAAATAGACAGAATTCCTCTCGTGGTTGGTAAACATCACCATGGTTGATAGGACTTTGTTTTTTTCTGATCTTTAAATGTTAACAAAATTATTTCATCATTTTTTGCAACTCAAGTTCATACTGACTCAATCAGTGGATCTTACATTCTTAACTTTGATATGGATTTTTTTTTTCATTACTGTTGACGCTACCTCTTTGTAAATCAATGTTTTAGTCCTTTTGACAATTGATCTACCAGAACGAAAAGAGACAAAAGCCCATTCTTCGTTAACGACCGATTATGACCGATATGTCACAGTGTATTTTATGTAATCACCAGGTTTAGTCTATCAACCCTATGAGACAAAACGGGCGACTTTCTACCGTAAAACCGAACCCTTCACTCAAGCCGATGTTTCATTGATCTTCTGTCATCTTCCTCAAAGCAATAGTGTCTCGTTCTATTTCGCACTGCAGCTAGGTGTCGCTGCTAACTGATGTGGTCCCGAGCGTAAAGTAAGACACTTGGTTGAGTGCAAAGATGGCCTGCCAACCTAATGAGACTATTCGCTAATGTTCCAATGCCATTTTCTTCTATTATTAGGTCTCCTTCTTGCAGAGCGAGGAGCGAAGAGTCCACAGAGGCCCTTCTTGAGCCCGGGCCGGGTGGGCGGGCGGAGGGTGAGCGCGAGCCGACTCCCAGCCCCGACAGCGGCATCAAGACGCCACTCAACTCTTCTAACGACATTTCTGGAATCACAGAAGACGCCATCCGTCTCTAGACATTGACACGTGCACGCACTAGTCATCATTTAGATTGTACAGCGTCGAATTGAAGGCCATACTGATTTGATTATATAGATGATATTCTCTGAACAATTCAAAATTATGCGAGCGTGCAAAAGAAATTAGAGTTGCCTTCATTACGAAATCGAAGTGGTCAGGAAGGTCTTACAAATGACTGAACCTGCAGAACATGGTACGCCAAACAATAAATTCTTTTACATTTTATTGCTCAGGGCTCGAAATACATTTTGTGCAAGAAATAACTTAACGACAAAATCAGTACGTTTAACGATAGGAAAACAAGCATTGTATGGCATTATCATCCGTTTTCTTGTATATATTTTACAATCTACGGCATATATTTGATCATTTTGCAGCATCGTTGTGCGTTTCACAGTATGGTCGCAAAGTTTTTGCTTTTCTTACAAACGGATACGCGCTCGGATGTCATCCATATACTAGTAGTCAAGTCAACGTGGCCTAGGAGATATGATAGAAATAACTTTCCAGAACAAGCTTATAAGTTATATTGCAATATAACTCCAGTGCAAAATGAGCAGCCTACTCCAGCGCTCTCAGAACAAACCATCTCATGATTCAAAATTATCTTTTTTTAACTATCACGTCACGTCGGACTGTAAAACTGAGAGCTGGCGTCTCGTGATCCTAGTGTCGTGCACTGTCTGATAACAATTCAGATTTTCTTTGCAAAGACATGCACCACATATGTGCATTAGAAGTTTTCCATTCTGTGAGGGCCTTGCTGTTTCAGTCTATGATGTTACGATACCTCAAAACGAGTGCCCATTATCGGGCTTTGACAACAAGGACAACAGAGATGGTCAGATATCATGCTACGTCTAAGGTAGTCTACTGTCTTCAATCGGCTTTTGAGTGCGTCTATACTTCAGATCGTTTCTTTTAAAATGTTCCTAAATGTCCATTAGCACTGAGCATGAGTCGTAACGTGCTAGTATGGACATAGATATGGCAGAAAACAGCTAGCTGTATTTAAGACTAGTTGAACTCCAGGATCAATTGCAACTACGTACTTCAAAAGTGAACTATTGGGATGTACCTGCATCTTTTGTTTGTATCATACCCGACAAGCCGCTTCATGGCGTGAAAAATGGGCTTGTACTGAAGGGAGCAAGTTGCATATCAGGACAGATTCATTTGATCCACTCACAGCCGCTACTCATTTCTATAAGTGTTGTGGGCTCTTTGACGTCCTGAAGATGTGGCTCTCCTCAAACACGGCATCTTCCTCTAACGTCCTATCGGAGGAACGTCCTTAACTGAATCTGAGTCGAGAAATTGGTGTTGACAGTTAAGTGCCTTTCCCAAGGGCACAACATCGGGACCTGTCAGGGATTCGAACTCTGTACCTCCAGATTCAGAGTCAACAACCCCACCGTAGCGGCTGTGTACAGTCATAGTGCTCTTGTGATGGTCTGCATAGACGTGGCATTTCTGAGGCAAACCATTATGTCACAACAAGGACCTATACAATGTGACGATATTGCAGTAAAGGTCGCACTTTATGAAATTATATATTTACAACTTGTGTGTAAAATGTATATTGGCAAGTGTCATTGCGTTTTCGTTATGAACACAGTGGCCAGGGCCATGAAAAATGTGTCATCCGAAAAGCATGCTATTCGAGTCTATCAGCTTGTAAAGAGCCTACGTATACCACGATATTATTGTGCTACCAATTTACATATGCTGGTATTAAACTTAGGTCTGTAAACATAGTAAACAACGTTGGGATTTTAGATATATCTATCATCTTTGTTGTAAAAGTACAATCCTGATTATCTGTGGTTTGTGCAATAAAATCGTAATCCGCCTTTACCTGCATGATGCCTAACTGAAGCCTATATGGTACATGACGTCCCTACAAACCTGCTCCGATCGTCATCCTTGAGTGAAGGATGAGGGGGGGGGGGGGGGGGGGCAAAACTGCCGTTCTACCTAACAAATACGGTTGCTGGCATCTACCATGAATAGAGGCTAATGACTTATTCCTAATGAAACAGTGATTGACACAAATCATTTTGAAACGGTGTGTGACATCTACCTTGAACAAACGGTGGGTTACATCTACCATACACAAACAGTATGTGACATATACCATACACAAACGGTGGGTGACATCTACCATACACAAACGGTGGGTGACATCTACCATACACAAACGGTGGATGACATTTACCATACACAAACGGTGGGTGACATCTACCATACACAAACAGTACTAGTATATGACATATACCATACACAAACGGTGGGTGACATCTACCATACACAAACGGTATGTGACATTTAGCATACACAAACGGTGTGTGACATATACCATACACAGTGTGTGACATGTACCTTACACAGTGTGTGACATCTACCTTACTCAGTGTGTGACATGTACCTTACTCAGTGTGTGACATCTACCTTACTCAGTGTGTGACATCTACCTTACTCAGTGTGTGACATGTACCTTACACAGTGTGTGACATCTACCTTACTCAGTGTGTGACATCTACCTTACTCAGTGTGTGACATGTACCTTACACAGTGTGTGACATGTACCTTACACAGCGTGTGACATCTACCTTTAAGTTACACGAACAGTGAGTGGCATCTAGCTTACACAGATGGTTTGTGACACCTTTATGTACCTTACACGAACAGTGTGTGACATCTACTTTACATTTTGCTACACATTTCAACACTGTCTACTTGCTGGAAATTTTATTATTATTTCATGACTCCTTAAGCTTGAGACCAGAATTTGATAGCAGAAAATAAAATAGACTCGTAGTCTTAATGTAACATTGAGCTGTATCTTCTTGTCAAGTCTTTGAAGAAATGAATTCGTTGTTTCTGCTTTCTTTTTGATAAATTATTTCATCCAATCAGCGTCTACTAAGACCCTTTTTCGGTAACGTGAGTAGAGTGTCTCCAACAGAACTATTTCACACACGCAGACCCATCAACATAATCATACTGGCTTGCATGGTAACTGCGGGACACTTCCAAGTCTGGTGGCGGCCGGCGGGTCACGGATGTACTCAGCACGGTGAGCAGCAATCTCCTGTCAGGGTCCCTGCTGGGCTGTTAACATCAAACAGCATCTATCACTGGTGTGACCGATGGACGCCAGCATCTGTCCTGGAACCGCTGTAAAATCGAAATAGAATGACTGGGCTCATTGCTCTTTATAGCCTACAGGACGATAAGAAAAAACAGTTCTAGCATGCTTTAAACAACCGCCACTGTGATGTCAGAGCGACAATGTACATGTCGGCAGAGGTCGGGCATTGTACCGCAACAACGATATGACAATGGCAGTATGAGATATGTAATATGAGCAATATGTGAAGTATGTGTACACAAAACGCTAAGTGGGAAAGAGCAAATTGATGAGCTTTTATACTGCCCTTAAGTGCCCACATGCATCTCACAACGGTGATAATGCGTTCAGTCATTGACAACAAGCTGGCACTCGGCGCCATAACAGCTAATACTGTTAGAAACCATTTAAGATGCAGCTAGAACGTTGTAACTTGTAAAAAAAACCTACTTCTATGCCAAATTAAATCTACAGATATGACATCATGAAAGTGTGATTTTATCAAGAAAAAAATAACCAAAATAAATTCTATGCTACAAGGGGAAAAAATTCTAAGGATTTAACTATGATGATCAAGTTGTCACGTAAATCCATTAATATCTTCACTCAATGTTCACTCCTTCACCTCACGTCGTCCCATCGATATCCTTATCTTCAGTGTAATGTGAAAACAAACACAGGTGAGAATGTAGCTTTGTTGACATTGTCCCTGCCTCGTTACTTAGGTGTTACTGATGGAAGGTTCGAAATGCGTTATAAACGATTATTTTAACGTGAAGTGTCTTCACTGTCTTGACAAAACACAACTTTTTGATGCCTGTGTACTATTCAAAACCAACGCAGAGAACAAACGATATTCTTTCGACCTCTACTGCTGCATCGTCATCCGGGCGTGGCGATGTTGGACCTGAAGGTGTTTTGTTCTATTGCTTTTCCTAGCGCTAGACTGACGTTATCACATGGAGACTAACTTGTATCTGTGGAAGGTTAATCAATGTTGGTTTAACGACATCCTGATGACGAGTATATTTTCTGCTGAATCCTATAATTTGTTTGTCCTGCTGACGGATCTTCGGAATAATCCGCGGTACGATCGTGAACATCGGCGGGACTCAGACACCAGCAATCCTTCCTGAAAAGGTCCCGTTGTACGGATGGTTAATTTCATTTCATTTCATTTCAACTTTAATTCAGGCACCTGGTCCATATCATAAAATATACAAAGGAGAAAAGATTACATTAAAAAAGATACAATACAATATAACTAACTTATACTATCTTTTAAACACAATGTTGACATGATGGCTCCAGAATGTGCTGTAATAGAATGATTCGGAGTGAACGAGTGTCTGTATGATAATATTCTCAGAACAAAGCAAACGGGTGACAAAAGAGTGTGATAGTTTTCGAAGTCGGGCATCAAAAGAATCGATTCTGTTGTTTGCAAATAACTAACTTGTGCTTGTCTGCCTGCTCACACCGAGCAGTAATTTTAGAGCGCTGTTAAAAGCCACACGAAGTTTGGAGATAACCCCCAAGTTATAGTCAGACCAAATGTGAGCGCAGTATATAACGGAACAGTAACATTCAAACAGAATCCTCTTAACCTCCGCGGAGCAAAAACGGAATTTACGTACAAGTGAATTCGCTATGGAGTAGAGCCCTCTCACATTACCTTGTATGGCTAAATTATCAGTCAAGTCAGGGGTGAACAGATAACCAACGGTAACTGGCAGAAGGAACATATTCTAACATCGAGTCGTATAGCTTCACTTGTGGGGTGGGTTGTGTAACCGGAAGCGGGAACATGGGAAGAACATACACATAGTTTTCTTTTCATTAAACAACATATCAATGTCTGCTCCCTCGACCTCACATATGTAAATTAACTTCTGTAGCGCTTTTGCGGAGGGACAAATGAGACAAATGTTGTCCGCGTACATGAGGTGATTAATACAGTGGAGTTAAGAGAACAACCCACCCCAGACCTCGATAACATAACACTCAATTCAGAAACATATACATTAAATAGAATAGGGGATAAGAGGCTGCCTTGTGGCAGTCCATTACACATGGTAAAAGTGTCGGAGGTGGTATGACCCCAACGGACAGAGAAGGTCAGGGTATCAAACCACACGACAAGAAATCTCACTAAGTGCATTGGTACACCTCGATCCACAAGTTTCTTAAACAACGTCCAGTGGTTTACCCGATCGAAGGCCTTGGAGGTATCTAAAAAACATACAAACACAGGAGAGCCCCTCTGGCGGTAATACTGTATAATCTCCTTGAGCGCAAAAACACAATGGTCCGTACCATGTCGCATTTTAAAACCAAACTGGTTGCTGGGGGACACTAGAAATTCTTCGAGTCGTTTCAGTAGAACAAATTTTTAGCTAGAGGGCTAGCGATGGCGATGGGACGGTAATTCTCTTTACTGGAAGCGTTACAGCTGGGCTTCTTTAGAATGGGAACGAGAACAACATTAAGAATGTTGGGCGGGACGTAGCCGTGCCTCAGCATAGAAGTAATCAAAATCGAAAGTAAAACGGGTAACCGAGCCCCGGCATGCCTAAGGTGCTCAGCTGCAATGCCCTGGCCATCGTTAGCCTTCCCATTGGATAGGCTGTTAATTGCATCACATACTTCTTCTACAGTCACCGAGATAGCGGCATCGATACCTGATTGAATTGAATTGGTGACAGACTGTTTGTGTTGTGTTCAACAGTAAACTGCAGTGGCCCTTCCACATATCAGCGATGTCAGAAGCCCCAGTGTGGCCATCGACTGTATGGGGAAGGCCAGACTTGGAGCGATTCTGGGATCGCAAGGCCTTCCAAAAGCTCTTGCCGCCCCCCTGATGCAGGTGCATAGCCAGTGCGTCCGCCCTAGACTGGGCCTCAGAGCGGAGGCACTGCCTGAGTCAAGCTATAAACCATGGGAGCGAACCGCCCGTCAGATCTTAAAATCACCTAAGATACATACATTTGAGATACCTAAGTCATTAATCAATGCTTCAATCTTACCCAGTTTTGCCATAAATAATTCAACATGGAAAACACAGTCAGTTGGCATATAAATACAAAAGAGGAGCATTTGTTTGTCACCAAGAGTAACTCTTGCGGCTAAAATGCGCTCATCGTCAGTGTTCTCAATACTAACCTCCAGACCAATATTCTGTCTCCAGAGGACAGCTACACCGCCATAAGGGCGGCCATGGAGAAAACCCTCGCCCGTGTTAACAGGTGATGTTCCGAACGCTAGGAAGTCAACATCAAGTTCAGATAAAAAGTTCAGGTCATGCGGCAGTAGCCAGTGTTCCTGTAGTAGGACAATGTCTTAGGATTTACAGAGGTCTTTCACAGTCTGAACAGAGTTCTTGATGGAACGACAGTTGTATGACACAACGTTCAGTGAACTCCTCTGTCCTTGGTGGTTATCCATCAGGATTCCTGAGAAGCATTCCGCGAGTAGAACTTCCTCACCAAGACACCGCTGGGCCAGAAGTCTGGGGACAGGATTTTCTCAGAGTCAGCCTTCTCGATTACGACCTTAAACGACGCGTAGGAGTCGAAGCGAGTCTTCAACTTCTCGCATCCAACCAACACGGTTTCGTTGTCCTGGAGAAACTGGGTCAGAGAGGCAACAGATGTTTCCGTGCTAAGTCTGGACACAAACATCTCGACTGGTCGGGGCTTTGCTACTCGTAGGGTTCCGTTGCTGGATGCCCTACCGACGATGGCATTACTGCGACGGCGACGCCTGACTTGCGTGAAGCCGCTGTTGTCTTCGGAGACACTGGGCTTAGCGGTCAAGGAAACCGAAGATGCTGTTCCGTCCGGAACTACAGTTGGAAGACGCCGTGGTAGACGAGGGGTAAGTGAACGTGACGACTTACCCTGGCTTAGCACAGATGCATATGACTTGTGGCCTGGGTTGTGAGGAACCGCATCCTGGTGATCGCGTTTATCATCGCGCAGAAGTTGCACCTCTGTTCTGAGAGAGGCCAGCTCGGATTCCAGGTTCGCGACAATCCGTGCGTTATCCGCCATGGTTTTGGAGAACTCGGACCTGAGCCCTGAGCCTTAAGCTTAATATGTATGTATATTTTTTTCTTCTGAAAGCTGATACTAATGTCGTAGAATGCCAAGGAAGATGTGAAAAAGCGAAAATGAAGAATCTCTTATTAAGTATACCATACTCTGTGTGGTAAGTTTTATTCATCCTTCCTGACTACGTAGATTTTATAATGAAGGTAGCTTTTTTTGCAAAACTTTTTTATTCGCACGCTCGCATCAATTTTGGGGTTCCCCGAGGATGTCATAATCAAATCAACATGCATGGCCTAACATGATCTGTACCATGCTCATTTTGTGTAACAATTATCTATTGAATGCCAGTGGTCGATTGATGGTCTTAGACCACAAGTGCTGATCAGTTGATAGCCCCTGGGCTTCTTCATGCCATGACCCGCAGTGACAGTTGCAAATCATCGTTTCTGATTGGTTTTATTGATAGGAATTTATTCCAGTGAAACATTTCCTCGTATGGTGACTAGAAATAAACGCCTAATAAACCCAATATCACAAGAAACGCCCAATAGAAGAATGAGATTCACAATAGAAAGGCAATATTCTCAATCAAAAACATGTTTACCTTCACATACATAGTCTGTCACATACATGTTCACCTTCACATACATAGTCTGTCACATACATGTTTACCTTCACATACATAGTCTGTCACATACATGTTTACCTTCACATACATAGTCTGTCACATACATGTTTACCTTCACATACATAGTCTGTCACATACATGTTCACCTTCACATACATAGTCTGTCACATACATGTTTACCTTCACATACATAGTCTGTCACATACATGTTTACCTTCACATACATAGTCTGTCACATACATGTTTACCTTCACATACATAGTCTGTCACATACATGTTCACCTTCACATACATAGTCTGTCACATACATGTTCACCTTCACATACATAGTCTGTCACATACATGTTCACCTTCACATACATAGTCTGTCACATACATGTTCACCTTCACATACATAGTCTGTCACATACATGTTTACCTTCAAATACATAGTCTGTCACATACATGTTCACCTTCACATACATAGTCTGTCACATACATGTTCACCTTCACATACATAGTCTGTCACATACATGTTCACCTTCAAATACATAGTCTGTCACATACATGTTCACCTTCACATACATAGTCTGTCACATACATGTTCACCTTCACATACATAGTCTGTCACATACATGTTCACCTTCACATACATAGTCTGTCACATACATGTTTACCTTCACATACATAGTCTGTCACATACATGTTCACCTTCACATACATAGTCTGTCACATACATGTTCACCTTCACATACATAGTCTGTCACATACATGTTCACCTTCACATACATAGTCTGTCACATACATGTTCACCTTCACATACATAGTCTGTCACATACATGTTTACCTTCACATACATAGTCTGTCACATACATGTTCACCTTCATATATATAGTCTGTCACATACATGTACATGTTCACCTTCATATATATAGTCTGTCACATACATGTACATGTTCACCTTCATATATATAGTCTGTCACATACATGTTTACCTTCACATACATAGTCTGTCACATACATGTTTACCTTCACATACATAGTCTGTCACATACATGTTCACCTTCACATACATAGTCTGTCACATACATGTTCACCTTCACATACATAGTCTGTCACATACATGTTTACCTTCACATACATAGTCTGTCACATACATGTTCACCTTCACATACATAGTCTGTCACATACATGTTCACCTTCACATACATAGTCTGTCACATACATGTTCACCTTCACATACATAGTCTGTCACATACATGTTCACCTTCACATACATAGTCTGTCACATACATGTTCACCTTCACATACATAGTCTGTCACATACATGTTCACCTTCACATACATAGTCTGTCACATACATGTTCACCTTCACATACATAGTCTGTCACATACATGTTCACCTTCACATACATAGTCTGTCACATACATGTTCACCTTCACATACATAGTCTGTCACATACATGTTCACCTTCATATATATAGTCTGTCACATACATGTACATGTTCACCTTCATATATATAGTCTGTCACATACATGTTCACTTTCACATACATAGTCTGTCACATACATGTTTACCTTCACATACATAGTCTGTCACATACATGTTCACCTTCACATACATAGTCTGTCACATACATGTTCACCTTCACATACATAGTCTGTCACATACATGTTTACCTTCACAAACATAGTCTGTCACATACATGTTCACCTTCACATACATAGTCTGTCACATACATGTTCACCTTCATATATATAGTCTGTCACATACATGTACATGTTCACCTTCATATATATAGTCTGTCACATACATGTTCACCTTCACATACATAGTCTGTCACATACATGTTTACCTTCACATACATAGTCTGTCACATACATGTTCACCTTCACATACATAGTCTGTCACATACATGTTCACCTTCACATACATAGTCTGTCACATACATGTTTACCTTCACATACATAGTCTGTCACATACATGTTTACCTTCACATACATAGTCTGTCACATACATGTTTACCTTCACATACATAGTCTGTAACATACATGTTCACCTTCACATACATAGTCTGTCACATACATGTTCACCTTCACATACATAGTCTGTCACATACATGTTTACCTTCACATACATAGTCTGTCACATACATTTTCACCTTCACATACATAATCTGTCACATACATGTTCACCTTCATATATATAGTCTGTCACATACATGTACATGTTCACCTTCATATATATAGTCTGTCACATACATGTACATGTTCACCTTCATATATATAGTCTGTCACATACATGTACATGTTCACCTTCATATATATAGTCTGTCACATACATGTTCACCTTCATATATATAGTCTGGCCTGACAACCTGCTGCTCTTACTTGAACACATTCATTTAAAGATACCAATGGTGACCGGCCCTCCCGCTCTATATTGCCACTTGCTACATAAAGCCCAGGCTACACATAGCCAAACATGGCCTCCCTACCTTCCCCAACTATGGTTGGGAGTCGTTCGGGAGCTAGGTCGGCTGTGGTCGGCTGGTGTTTAGCGCGTCGGCTGGCTCTGGCTGCGTAAGCCGTCTGTTTTTAAATTTTCAAAACTTTCGGTTGTGGACGAGAGGTCTGGAATAGTTTGACTGGCGGTTGGCTGGTGGTTGGGAGTAAGTCAGTAGCGGTCAGGGTGTGTTTGGGGGTCAAATTCCACTGGTCAGACTGCTCCCGACCTACCGCCAATCTTGGCTGGCTAGTGTTTGGGAGTCATGTTTGGCTTAATGTAATTGAACACCACATGTAGTCTGCTATTTTGCCAGTAATCATGGTGATAGCCGTCTGGTCCCGGTCATTGAACTTATTTGTTTGGAACGGAAAAAGAAAAAAAAAGGGGGAGACACAAAGTAGAAACAATATGTTCCTCATCCGTAAAGGTAAATATAACGTTAAATATGTAACGATACTTCACTTAAATCCACAGGGTAGCACATATCCGCTATCTTTAAAAACCAACTTGACAGACAAACGCGTTTAGAACACATTGCATTCTAACCCTGCATTCGACGACGACGCCGTCAAAAACGCCCCAGCCAAGAATTGATCAGACTGGCTTCGTCATGGGAGGACTTGAACTGCGGTGTTCGTTCGCTGGAACAAAGTGGGTTACCTTGTGGAACTTAACGGTGCTTAGAGAATTTTATATAGTTATCAACGCTATCAACCGAAGAAAGTAACAACAGCTGCTTTGAAAATGTCATTAAGGCAATAAAAGTTTGAGGAGTAACGTCACTAGTATTCTCCTCGCCGAAAACGGTACGCCGCCAGAAAAAAAGCCCCGGACTGTCCTCTGATATTGCATTATTTTTGTATCAACAGGACTAGAGAAGAAATATAACATGTACAGCATCGGTGCCAAAAGTACTCAATAATGTCGGCATGTTATAGAAACAAATGATGGTTCATTCTTTTGCCAGATTGGTGTCAACAAACTCAGATTTCGTTTACCTAATGTGTCCATGAAATATTTTGATCATGCAAATGACTTCCACATTTGCACAATCTATGTACACCTTTAACTGACTTACAGAGGCAATAATGTTAACAGTCCAATCATTTACCACTTAGAGGAACCTTCCACGACCTCTTACCTTTGCAAAATGATTTTAACCTTTTCAACTGATGTATTATGATTGTCCTCATTAATCATGCAAATAAGGTCATAATTTGCAAAAATTATATCAGTTGACCATCTTCTCCACCAAAATAGCAGAAGTTGTCTTAAGTTTTATCTTCACAAAGAAGGCTATTCTAGCATTTTCTGATCAATTCTGCAAATCAGGCCTTCATAATGATTCTTCCAAATGCCAAATATTCCAGTTATCTACCAATATGTAATAACAGTATTTTCTCATCAATTATGCAAATTAGGTATTTATTTGCATAACTGTTGTTTATCAATGTCCCTCTATTTCTCAGTTATATATGTTGCATTTCTTGAATGGTTTGATTTGCATTATATCAATCATCATCAATCCCGAGGGCTAATTGGAACATGAAACACGTATATGACACTGTGTATAAAAAGGATACAGACAGTGCAAGTTTACAATATAAAATTTAAGAATGGTGACAAGTAAAACAAGTGACTATTCTTAAACTGCTACTGATTATGATCTACGCTTTTTGGGTTTGACTTCTTTTTAGGAAGCCGTGGAATTCGAGGTGTCCAGTTTCTCTGCAATGAGTAGGTTTTGAGATGTTGACAGGGTTGAGGTTTTCTATTCGCCAATAAACGTTTGAAAATTGTGGAGAGTTTTGGTTGCTTCCTGATATAGCTTATTTCTTTCCTGATCGTTAAAGGGGATGTTCGAGATAAAATGTACTTCGTCTTCCACCGCTTTTGACATACAGTAGCTACAAATTCTTTCTTCCACAGTTAACTTTTTGTACCGCCCTTTCTTAATTTGAAGAGGGTGGGCGCTAATTCTAAGTTTGCTTATTGCTGATCTTAGCTCAAAGTTATCTAACGTAACCTTACCAATTATCGTCCAATTTATCAAAAACTTATCTATCTTAAAACCACGCGGACAGAGCCAAATGTTTAACCCGTGGGAAGAAGTATCAGCTCTTTTAAAAAAGAAAAATTCATAGTATGTAAGTTTTTCTCTGACCATTTAAAGCCGTGAGAGCATGTATCTATGCTGAGGTCTATGATGAAAAATTGTGCAAGGGTTACCCATTATCGTCCACTTCAGTCTTTCTCCTTCTAGCGCCATACTTGAAGACCATAGACCAGAAAAATGCATGTTAACTGTCCAAAGTAGTCTACAGACAAATGATAGTAAAGTCACTATGTTTGTCCTGCCAATTGCTTGACGCGATGAAAGAAAACAATGTTGTGCGGTGAATTTCAGCGACATGCGTGGCACGTGGCGTTCACGTGGTAAACGCATGGCCATGATGTTTTGCCGTGCAAAAATGTACCACCGTTGCGGGGGTCGCTAGGTTGTATCAAACCTTCCTAAAACTAGTAAGAGTTTTCAACCTCGAATCGCCATGGATAGTTTGAATATCAAAGAAAGGCTTAACCTCGGCTACTTGTAACAGATACAAACTATCGTGGAGGTTTGGCAAACATGATGAAGTACGCGGTGTCGAATTGCATATGAAATACGTCATCCATGACGCTTGCATGAAACTTGCTGTTACTGGTTCAGGAGTTTATCCAGTTATGTCGCTGGACGTAAACATATTTCATTGTTTTGTAATACTATAAATAAGAGTTATGACTAAGGATCATACTTATGACGTTCTTTATTGATCACGAGAACTGGCTTTGGTAAAATACACCTCGACATGTCGACATGACCCAAACTGGACGATAACTGGTAGTGCACGATAACTGGTCATGTTACCTTAGTAACAGTTAATACCTTTCCATTGAATATTCGGTCTTCATTTTTTTGTAAAATCTTAATTTACCATTATCTATAGACAATTGATAAAAAAAATGTTTGAATGAATACCTCTTCCAGCCTTTTCCTTAACACTGCACATATATGCTTCTTATCTAATGTGAATTCATAGAGTTCCAAAGAACAAAGTAACCAGTATTATCTAATATTTCTTTTACATGTTGCAGCCAGCATCTCTTATAGCTGTTAATCGGTATATTTTGCTGACAGAGCAGTGCGTCTACTTACAAAGGATGATTGGAAAAGTCTAACTGTTTGAGACGTATCCAGTACTTAACTACACAAATGGATATATATCTAAGTCTGCTGGATAAATGCGAAGCTCTGCTCTACAAGCTATATTACTTGAATATTTATGCTCACCGAGAATATTTTTACACAGTTTGAATGAGCTTTGCCCCAAATCTTCCAAAAATCTAGTACAATGGGTTTGATACATGTATTGAATAATTTGAGCTGTGCCGTGGGGGTAGATTTGAATGCATGAGGGGTTTGAGGTAAACAAGGACAGTTATTTTATTTCTGGTAGAGAAAAAAAGTATGGGCACAGGCCTTCCAGCAGGGGCATGTTTGGCCCAGTTTGGGACCTCACACATGTTAGGTGCCACAACATGCATGAGTCCTATAATGGAAAACATTGTAAATATAGATTTTCCTCATTTGTTATGAAAATTAAGCCCTGATTTGAATAATTTGCACATCATTATGTATATTCCTGTCTGAGCTACCTGCATACTAAATATCATGAAGATTTTGACAAAGACGCCCTTGCAGTTCCAGAGCAAGCTGCTACGGGGCCCAAATCTACAGCAATTCTTTCTTATATCACAGACTATCTGCTACCGTTATCTCAATGTGGGCTTCTTACGAATATCGCGTTGGATTCGGGCATTCAAACATATGAGATGTAATTTTTAGACGTTTTGATCGACCTTAATATTGACCAATGTGAAGACGAAATATCCCATACAGTTTATTTCAATACAAGTAAAGCAAAAATGTCGTTCCCCCAAAGGCTTGAACATTCGTTGTTTCTTTTGTGTGTGTATGTGTGTAACTGTGTATGTGTGCATGCGTGTGCGTTTGTGTGCATGCATGTGCGTTTGTGTGCATGCATGTGTATGTCTATATGTCTGTATTTCTCTCTGCGTCTTTGTCTGAGTGTAAGTGTGTGCATGTATGTGTGTGTGTGTGTATGTATTTGTATGCATGTGTTTGTGCATCTGTTTATGCGTGTGTGAGAGAGTGCATGTGTGTGTGTGTGTGTGTGTGTGTGTGTGTGTGTATGTGTGTGTGTGAATACGACAATTATACAGTTGACACTTACTCGCCATGTTTAACAAAGACAATGTAATACTGCAAATAGGGACCGATCAATTCATGTCTCCGCGCAGTTTGAATTATAAGATGCTAACTTCAACGCCAAACACAGACGAAAGATACCGATAATGTTACTGGCGCCAGTGATGAGACAGTTTCAGCCGCCATGAACACCTGGTAGTCTATGGTCTAACCCGTTACACATGGGAATATAAGGTTTATTAGCAACTCATTTGCACTAAAGTTGCCTCATTTGGATTCTATGGAGGGCGTTCTCTAAAGATACTAATTTCAAAATGAAACAAATAAAAGGGCCGTGAAATTTTACTTATCGAATTTGTAGAAGTAAAACTATGATAGTAAACCTTAAGCTTAAGTATATTCCAATGATGTTTGTCGTGATTTTGTATTCGGCCTATAAGCCGGCAGGGGGGAGGGGGGATTCTAACATAACACGGGATCTAACATAACACGGATCTTTACTGATCTTATGTATAAGTGCGCCGTCTTTGTTACCACCGACTATGTGGATTAGAAATACATTAACAAACGCTATGCACACAATGTCATTTGCATAAAAAAACAGAACAAAATATACTGCGTAGTGGCGTTCCGTGCCGCAAAATATACCTGAATATACGACATGTACTAAAGTCCCCCTCTCACTGGACCCGCGGCACGTTGGCGGCGTCGCTGCGTCCTAGAATGGATTTGTGTTACCCTTGACTTTATGATGGGAATATCATTCAAAACGTAGAAGTATGGCCAAAAAGACAACAAAACATACAAAGCTTAAAAAGATGCGTTTTTTGTCGATGAAATTCATTGAGTACTTCGTATGTCAATTCGATCGGCCGCGGGTCCAGTGAGAGGGGGGCTTATGCAACCACACAACTGCCATGCACATAGAAGGTATAACTTCAATTGGTATTTAAGTCTTTGTTGAGTAGAAAATCTACCATAGAAAAACAACGTGAGGATTGCTGCCGTCTGACTACGCTGCTGACAAAGCTGGATTTTCGGCACGAGATGAAGCAGTGGACAAGACACCAGGTGTGCCCGATGTTTGCACAGCGTCTTTTTGCAGCTAGCTCGAGGTAGAGACGACCCACAGAAAGTCAAGTGAAAGTTTTGAACAGCATATAAGTTCAAATATAAACACACGAGCTCCACGACCCCATATCTTTGCAGACTGATGTTAGCCTTTTCGATGTAAATGAGGCATTCATAAAGCGCTGCAAGCCATCTACATACCAAATATCATGATGATTCGTCAACCCCTTCTTGTGTTATTCCCTTTAAAAGTTTGAAACGAAATCCGCTTCTGCTGTTCCAAACAACTACACAACTTACTCTCCCTCCCAAGAGCTATCTACCACTCAAAAATCATGACTATGGCAAGTCCACAACACGAAATATCGAACCCAGAAGTATGAAGACAATCCATCCAGGCATTCTTGAGTTATCGTGTACACAGAAGGACACACACACACACACACGCACACACATACACACACACACACACACACACACACACACACACACACACACACGAACGCTGTGCAAAACATATATTCTTCTCGGCGAAGGTAATAAAGCCCCCTCTCACTGGACCTACGGCACGCTGGCGGCGTCGCTGCGTCCTAAACTGGATTTGCGTTACCCTTGACTTCATAATGGGAATATCATTCAAAACGTACAAGTAACGTTACTTTTTTTCGAAGAGATTTGATCTTCAAGACAACGACATACATGGCGACACGTTGCAATGGACCGTTCCAGTCGAACACCATAAGCCACGCCCCCTGTTCTATTTCGATCCCCCCCCCCCGGCAGAAACGGCGCTTGACGGACAGAAATGGCCACTACCGCTTTAGTCCATGGGCCAAACAGATTTTTCAGTGTTTTTGGTACCACCGAGAGTGACAAGTGCTATCAGGGATTTTTTGTATCTGTAGTAGCCAAAGTTAATTATAAGCCATGATAACCAACTTCCATGAGCAGCTTTCCTACTATAATCACATGACAAAACGACGTCATTAAAATGGACCTCGCTTTTTCCAAAGGACCGGGACAAGTATCACACACAAGTACGTAAGAGATGGAACTCTACACTAGTGGACTTTGTAGTAGTTGGCAATGTGTTACAAGCTCCCTCCCCGTGAGTGCCCGAGCCTTTTTCGTCTTGATTTCCTGAGTATTCAAGCAGCCTATGCAATAGAAAACCTGTCACAGATATGCGTGCCATTTCTGTCCTACTAGCGCTGTTTTTGACGGAGATGTTTCAAATAGAACAGGATGTTCTATATATTCGATATATGTTCTATATGTTCGTTATATGTATCATATTGTTCTCATTCTCTTCACGTAATGTCATACATGATAATGTCTCGACGTGGCTAACTTGATTTAAGAAAGCCTGGATTTTACTATGCAAAGTTTTTCGAAATGTAATGATATTGTGATTATTGGAATTGTATCAAGATTAATGTTGAAGCACTTTTGTACTAAGAACGGAATTTGGATTATGTTGTAACACAATCCGCGAGCTTCTTACTGAATAAATCATCATCATCATGGTGTTTGACCGGAACGGACCATTGACGTCAAGATTTAAACGGGACCGGCTTTCTAGCGAATGCCCACTCTGGCGAAGTCCGCGCTGCACGAATCTCAGTATTTATTTTTTTTGCTCGGAATATGTTCAGGTTGTGCTTCTATTAATTGATCCTGTGTTTCAAGTCAATCCATCTTTCCAAAGTTAAATAAAGCGAACTCGACGATTCTTACTTCTTACCTGGCTTTTTAGCGAATGCCCAGAAAAAATGGCCTTAAGTTAAATGCTACAATGATTCTAATGTTCTTTATCAAAACCTATAAACCTTTATGATAAAACAGTGGCAAAACCTACCAGTGTACGATCCCAGCAAGCATGGACATGACTGAGCCTGGCTCTGATGCCATTGTCCCCTCGCCGCTGAGCGCCCAACGTAACATTTCATTCTTATCTTAGCAAAGGAGCAAAGTGTGATTGCGTTTCCGGATTTTGTGGTTAGCATAACCCAAGAAACTCTGGATGGATTGTAATGATCTTTGGTAGGTTGGTAGGTGTTGTAAAGCAAAGGTCAAGGTCAATTTTTGGCTGCAGCAAAACTTCTACTTTTAACTTTTGCTCTGGATGTGTTATGGTATTGATTTTTGTTTTGAAAATAACTTGTGATATAAGGAAGGAGCGGTGTAGGTTCGGTCTCCCTAGCAGCTTGCTCTGGAACTGCAGGGGAGTTTTTGTCAAAATATCTCATGGAGGATAACTGAAGAAAGGAACGACGTATTTCCATGATATTCGGTATGCTAGTAGCTTAGACAGAGATATACACAATGAAACAAATTTATGCAAATCAGGACTTAATTCCCATGACTAATTAGAAAAAAATTATGTTTACAATGTTTTCCATAATAGGACATGTGGCATATGTAATTTAGTATGGCAGTTTAAACATCTACAGATGCCATTCATGCCAATTAGGCAAATAAGGCCCTTATTTGCAAGGTTAATGCAAACGCGCCATGATACAAATTTCCTTAGTGGTAAAAGGTGAAAATGACATACTTGTGAAATGTGTAAGCTACTTAAAGGAGTATACTGCCGTACATGTTTATTTATTCAGATTTACCACAACGGGTGACTATCACGTTTTCAAGATGTCAACCCAGACCAGACCGTAAGGTTTGGAACATCGCACACCGGGGCATGCCCCTACTCTTTTTTGAAAGATGTGGTGGGTTCTTTAACGTGCGCGGGGTGTGGCTCTCCCCAAACACGGGACCTCCATTTAACTCCCATCCGAGGAACGTCCCTTACCGAAGCTAGGTACTCATCTACACCTGAGTGAAGTAAGGAAATTTGTGTTAAGTGCCTTTCCCAAGGGCACAACGTCCGGGCAAGCCGGGATCGAACTCGGGTTGTGTGACGGCCAAATGTTATAAATGTAGTATGTAAATAGGAAGGTTATTTTCATAATTGATTAAAAGTGTTAACACCGTATTCTGCCAAAGGAATAGACTTTCACACATACAATATATGTAAATTTGGAAGAGAATACCATCATTTAGAATAGATTATGCTAATTACAGCCTTATGTGTATCATCAATGAGACAAGATAAAACAATACATCTGCAAAGGCTTAAAATATTTCATGGAGGTCTGAGGTCTCCGAACTCTTGGTGTGCGATATGAGTTCAAAGTATGCGCCTATGGTGGAAGCGAATATCATTGGAATAAAGATGGTGAAATTGCGTCTAAATTGATATTTATTTATTCATTGTTTGCTTCAGGCTCAAAGGCAAATACACACAAATGCACAAAAAACAACAACAACGATAATGCCTACAGTACATGTATGTAGATTACATTAAACTGCTTTAAAATTGAGGTAGCCTCTCGTGGCCTACGTACAAGGTGGCATCATTGACTGGACTGACTGGAAAAGAAGGCTCAACCGAAGGTCATATTAGGCAAATATCATCAGCATACAAAATATGATTTACAGCAAGAAAGCAGCCAGCATTGGCAGCGTTTAACTTCGCGGTAAGGTTCGCAACATACGTATTAAACAGTGATGGAGATGATGATAGCGTAACTTTTATGAACTTCAACATTTACTTACGGTTAACGGATACCCTTCAACATTGGTGTGTACATTAAACATTTCAGGATATTCAATAATTTTTCAAATCAGAAATATATTTCTCAATTTAATCATCTTTAATTGTACATCAGGAGATCGCTCAGACGTTAATTTTTTAACTGACGTCACGAAGGGTCACGTGACTTGAATGATTGGTCGTTTGAATTCACTTGGAGAGGAATGTGTTACAGAGCTCAAAAGATCGATGCGTTTACTTAGCTGTTTACTCTGTTCCATAGCAACACAGCTGGACTTTTTTCTTCAATAGGCGTTCCCTAACGATATCGATGGACAGAATAATATGGACTCTCTCACGTCACAGCACACCGACCGGAATGTCGCACACGAAACGCAGGATGTAATGTTGAACACAATCGCTAGGAGTTGCTCGGGGTGACTCGGCAGGCTTTTTCGTTGTTTTGTTGTTTATTGATCTTTTTGTTTTTACATCAAATATCAACAGCCCCAGGGCGTTACTTAATAGATTTGAATTTGGAGTACAAGTACAAGCTGGTAAATGGTCTCATCCCAGCGTAGTCCTACTCTTATGTGGTGCAGCGGTGGGTTCTGGACGTTCTAAGGTGTGGCCGTTCGTAACACGGGACCTGCGACCTAACGGCGCCATAACAAGGACAACCTCGCCCAGCAGTGCGCAAATCGGAGTTCAGAATACCTACAGCTGAACCGGGGAAAATCTTAGACTTGAACTATTTAAAGACTGATATAATTCAAGTATTAGAACATGCTGCAAACGCGCACCCATCACAGATTCCATCCTAACTGAAGGCGGTCGGTAGAGCATTCCGCGTTTAGTACAGATCGACTTACATTCTATGTGTTTTTGTGCTCCAAACATCCATACAATAAAATCCTCGTGACAGATAACGAACATCCTGCCATCAGTTACACCGCAATCAGCCTGCTAACAGGGCCATTTGTCAGCCAGGGGGTTGGTAATGAATATGCCCTCTATATAAATAGGCCGTCTGGTGACAGGCCTGTACCACAAACCTGCAAGACTACATGCATGCGGACTGCGGGCAGACCATTTTGAGGAAAGATCCTTGCCTTTCAGGACACTGTACAGACTTAACTTTTGCAGGTACCTTCTGAGAGACTGGAAGGACTTTGTAGGTGAGTTACCGTTTGGGTCCGTTGTCTTATAGCACACCGAGGCACATCTGATGGGCAGGACTACGACAGGGACAGACGATCACTTCATGAGAACCGATCAGTAAAAGGGGAGCTAGGACATTAGGAATACTTCTTTCTAGAATAGGCCATACCAGGACGTACGCAGGTTAAAAACGGTATATTACGTGCACAGTCAATGATCAAAACTCACGGTCCGCCGAGCTAGGGCAAATGAACAAGAAAGACTTGGCGCGGGGAATCACGTTTACTGGCTTCACAATTTAACGCCAGCCAGGAGAAGGTACATATCCTGGCAGAGACATTCTTCTCGGTTCACATTTCCACACTATTTATCGCCGCTAATGTCCGAACGGTCAACATAGCGTTGGTCATGAGGTTTTTTTTTCTGTAATGTTTGCACAATATAACCGATATTTGTTGTAATGTTTGGAATGTTATATACACGACCACAATCAGTCATGAACATCAAGGACAGAGACCAAAGCCGCCGCTCAGTGCGTAGATTGGACATTATGCCTGATTTCTTCTGATTCCCATCTCGATAATTGCCAATTGTTGGAGCGATGCTCTCAGCTGCACTTGAAACGGAGGCAGTGGTAAGTGCCCATTACGGGGATGAATGGTACATCTAATGGATTCATGCCTGGCTAAATGGAGTTTTATATTTGTGACATGCGAACTCTAATATATCAGATGACTCTCTTCTTCTATTCATCTCTCATGTGACTTTAACCCTTAGGCCTAAAGACTGTTTGAACCCCAGACGTGAACATTATGATAATGAGCAGGAATTTCACTCCTAATCATATCAAAACATTCTTCTTATATTGACGAAGAAATGCATGTACAGTGATCACGCAGTTTGAAAAAATCTAACAAGAAGAAATTGCTGAGCAAAACAGGATTTAGACCCCGTTTTTCTATTATTGTCGCAAAAAATTTGGGGTGTACGAGGGTTAACACCCCCCACACAAGGTATGAAAACACTTTGGTTTCACCCTTTCTAGACAGGGGTTTCAATGATGTTAGGATTTCAAATAGTAAATCCCATACCATAGATTGGGTGCGATGACATTTTTGGTGGACATCAAGCAATTCTAACAAGTGATGATTTTATAACTGTAGCAATGATGGCCTAACCGACAAAACAGAATCAATTTGCAAGAAAAGTCAAAGAAATGAAAATAGATCAGCTATACCATATTCAGGTCAAATTTTGCAAGTCATAACACACAAATTTGACTCGGTCATTCTCCCGAGATCAAAGTTCGCACAATCCATGTATTCTAAACAATCCCGACACCTTGAAGGGGTGACGTTTATTCAGCCTTCTTTCAGAGAAGTGTCAAGCGAACATGAATAAATGCTGTTTGTTAATTTTTTTTCTCCTGTTTCTCTCCTCGGTTTCTTCATTGCACTGGAGTAGTAGAGAAGCAATATGTAGCTCTTTACAAAGGAGAGAATGCATTGTAACAGACAGAAACGTTTGACGTATATCATGTCAGTACGCCATTTACATCCATATTCTTGTGGTCGTAGTTTTTAGAATACAGTAGACTAGTTTAGTATTCATTGTATTGATTCCTTGGTCATTGTTGCCATACATTGTGCCGTGTACAATTGTAGAGCAATAAAGTTGATTCATTATATATTACTTCTATTAGTCTTTTCATCTTTCTTTATAATTAGGTTGCCATCACAGCGTGACGTTCTCACATGATGACGTGGTGGCTGCTACCAGCTCTTCTCCTTCATTTCATACATCCAGCCAGCCAGCTGGTCTCTTCTCCTTGCGATAGCAGGTTGAACTGCACCAGCAGTGAAACACAGCCGGCTCCCCACCCTGTCCAGTCGCTGAAGAAACGCGCTGAAACTTCAGCTTCTGGAACCAAAGGAAACTTCAAACCAAAAAGTATCCATCTTTTTACAACCTACAGTTATATCAATAACACATTTACCAATGAAAGTCGAGGAGGGGCTTCGAGTCTGTTACAAACGGTTCGCGACGCGTTATCAGAAAACTCGGACGAATCTTGGGATGATAGTTTTGAATTCATAGACACCAATGAGACCAACCTACCGAGTGACGACACGAATGGTACAGACGTAAACACCATTCCTCGTGAAACGGGACAAGTAGGCACGTATTTCTTAACCACAGTGTACATTATCATATTATTGATATCCGTCGTAGCCAACGCCACAGTTGGCTTCGTGATTTTAACTAACGGCCATTTAAGAACTTCAACGTATTACCACCTCTTAAGCCTGTCCTTCGCTGAACTGGTATTATCTGTGGTGGGGATTCCCACTAACATAGGATGGCTTTGGGACGAGTCTTTCTGGCCGGAGGGACAGGCGTCCTGTGTCATTCTGGACGCGCTGTTCGAAGCGGCCAATTTTGCATCCGTTCTAAACGTTGTCTGTGTGAGCGCGGAAGTATACGTTCTCATATGTCGTCCGCACATAGCCAAAGTCTGGGTCAACGAGATTCACGCGAAAATGGCGGTGGCCGCCGTGTGGTTCGTATGTGTGTGCAGTTCTGTCGGAGTGACCTTCTGTATTCGGCAATATTGGGAAGCAGACGACAGCAACATCACGTCTGTCAGCCATGCTAACATGTCCAGAGGTTTACATGAGCAAGGACCTCCAGCCTCACCACCAGATAACATGGCCCCCCTCTCCACCAGACCACGCACTGGTTGTCTAGAGACTCTTCCTTTCTACACGGACAAGTTCAACCTGCTGTCCATCGCGGGTCTGTACGTGAGTGTGATGGTTCTCCTGGCTGTTCTGTACGTCAGCATGTTCACCAGACTGAAGAACACCACCGGCAAGATGGCGAAGAATCAAGCAGCGTTGCGGAAAAAGTGTGAGAGCATGACGTCCATCACCGCCGCTCCTGATGAGATAGCAGACGGCGGTCAGCAGGACAGCACTGCTGACCAACCGGACAGCTTCACACCTACCAGACCGGTCACCATGTTAGGTGAGTCTGTCGCCTGTACTATCTAACCCTTTCTACTAGACAGGGGAGGGGGGGGGTCTCGCGCAAACTTTAAGTCGCATAGCATATTATTTATTACCAAACTGGGCGACTTTTCCAAAAGAAAAAAAGGGGAACCTACAATTCCATACCAAATACATAAGTCTATCATTTTCGCCATCAGCATGGCAACAGTTTTGTCAAAGGTATGTCGGACCCAAAATCACCGCTCTAGGTTTTATCACAGTAGTTTCCATAGTTTCCACTTTACATGTACTCTATAGGCTAAACTCAGATGATAATATTAGAGTAATTAACTGTAATTATTTACAGGTACTTCCATTCCTTTTTTACCTAAACTTTGAAGAAAAACATTCTGACTGGATGAAAACTGTTTTCATTGAACATTGAAAGAACCTTATATATCAAATGAGATACTACTAGGTAATAAAAACGATACCAAAACAACGTCGTAAATGTGAAGTTATTATGATGGGGGGGGGGGGGGGGGGCAAGTGCAAGAGAATGAAATTTGGTGGACATTGATAAAAGACCAAATGTTGTATTCCGAAATGTGACCGCTAAAGCAATTATAACGTCACATCTGCAGATGGACTTTACTTGTTGTTGAAAGAATGTTCCCGATGTTTGCGATGAAAATTCATTACTACATATCATATATAAAATTATTGGAAGGGGTGAAGTCCTAGGGTTAGGGGTAAGCCGTTCATCGCATGGGCTGGCGAAATAGGATATTGTTTCTATACTAATATTTGCACACAGTACGTTTATAATAAGGGATGTCCCTATAGCTAAACTCCTGTGCCATACTAGCATACTGGGAGACATGGGTCAGGACATCTCAGTTAGGACTGCATCCGTCTTTCGGAAGGGATTTAAATGGGGGCTCCGTGTTCGAGGAGGTACCTCACATGAGCGCGTTAAAGGGAAAGGCTATTATACCCTGCTACTAAAACAGAAAGAAACGTGCCCTAGGCAACCCAGGGGTTTGAACAGATGAACCAACATTTATGATAGGTATGTTCTTGAAGGGTTCGGGTAAAATTGTACGCTTTACTTCATGTCTGATATAGGTACCGTTGTCGCCATTGTTTGCCTGTGCCGGATGTTCTACTACGTCATCTGCATCCTGAGTACCATTTCTCCGCGCATGCTCAACTCGCCGCAGTTTGAAGACTTAGGCGAGTACGTCACCATGGCAACCAGGGTAGTTTTCTACCTGAGCGGAGTGTTGGTGCCCGCAGTGTATGTCGGGATGTCCGTCCAGTTCCGGCGGGGGTTGAAGTGGACATGTAAGCGGTTGGTTCTGTGCCGCTGGCGGGATAGGAAACGGCGGCGGGCTAAGGTCCTCAAGGGTCGGCTTCCCCCGGCTGCAGCCGCCAGTAACCAAACTGTCGACACGGCAGCGTACAACTCGGAAGACGATCTGGACGACTTTGACATGGACTGATGTCAGATTATAACGACTGTGTTGACATATCAGATGTTGTAAGACTGACTGAGAAATGAGCCGCCACCGTCCCACATCCCGCCAGTGACACACAACCGATCGCAGCAGAGCGCCTGACTTCAGGCTTGTTACCTATAATATGTACATAATAATTATCTATAGTCAAACTGGCGGCGTAATTGTCATGTTTTCTAAAATCAACAAATATGTGAAGTAAACTCCATATGGAATCTTCTATGCACAGCCTACATGTAGAAGATGGAAAACACCTTCCTAAGAAATCAACAAGAGTCCGTAGGACACAATCCTCCGTAAAGTAATTATGGTGTTTGCGGTGTGGCTAAGGTGTTTGATTATGTAAATGAGGACCTAATTTGCATGGTTAATATAAAATAATGTTCAAATTTACTTGACTTGATCAAGATCAAGACTTCAAATGTCAACAGAATGAAATTCCCATCATCCACCACTGCAGAATTATAGTTTTTTCTTGTCAATTATGCAGATTAGGTCTTCATTAAGTGACATCTATCGATATTTCTCTCCATCTCAGATACAGGCAGTTACAGACAGTGTAGGAAGCCGCAGCCTAGCGTCTGCTTTTGGAGTCCTTGATTGGAACAAGGAATCAGACACTAGCTGGTTTCAAGCAGATATACAAATGACGACACATCACCCAATATCTGCTTAGCTCAAAACCACACAGGGCAAACCTTAGGGCAAACCATCAAAAGGTTACGGAATTAATGTCCTGTTGCACATGCCCGTCAAGATAGGGACGTTTTTAAAATATTACATTAACGATAGAAGGTCATAAAAGCTGTTACGCTGTAAAAAAAAAGACAACGTGCATCATCTCGCCTATCCTAGAAGTCGATATTCCAAGTTAGATACCAATGCAGCAACGGGATTCCCAATTTACAATACTCCTCCAGGAGATGACCCCCCCCCCCCCTTCCCGGAGTAACAACCTATTGCTGACCAGTGACCTATAACCATAAAATAAACCATCGAGTGAGTGAAGGGAACGTTATCTTTATCCAGCCTATTCATACTGACACTACTATTGTTAACAATTATTTCCTCTAGTACGTATGCATAGATGCACAGCTTCCTTCGTCATCAATGGTACGGTTGCGTTTGTTAAATGAATGGGAATGGAGGCGTGTGATTGGTCCACACAGCCAGGCTCTTTCCAATTTACAAAAAAAGGGTCCAGTTGGCTAACCAGGGGAAAAGGGTGCGTGCAAGAATGGTGGGAAATCGTGACTTTATTCATTATGATAAGAACTCGTTCCTGCATTACTCTGAGCGTGCACTCTAAAAGACACCGCGGTCTAAAAATATAAATGGACCAAAAAGTCGTGTGTTCAAGTCGATCATAAATGCTGATATAAAAAGGCGTTCAGATGAAAGCTTGTTATAACTGACAGGATTAGGTAGGACAATTCGCGCTCCGAGCGACTGTTTGACGTGTACGGTTTATTTGTCCAGAGTGCAGCGCGCAGGCGCAGGCTGCCTGTTGGCGTTGCGGAACCTTTTTCGGACAGTCACTAATAGCATTAGCAGGTCTAACTGCCATAGATATCGTTCACGCGGTCAGATTTGGGACAATTCTTTTCTTAGTTGCTTAAAAAAAACTAGTGTGCTTGCACTCTGGAAAGCAAAACATCTCCAGATAAAAAGTTAATTATGCGGGTGGCCATGTAAGTTACGTATGTTTTTTTTTCCATTATAATATAGCTCCAATGGTACAGCAAAGCTGTTGTATGAAACCATAAGAACGGTACTCTCCAAACATTGCTCTCCCTTCTCAACTCCGGCATAGACTCTACCAGTCTCCCCCGGTCGCTGGGAAAATAGTAGAAATTGGCCAAATAGAGTCAAATGTTTGAAGGGAGTCGGCTACGGAGAGAGAGTCAAATTGGCAACCGAGCCAATTTGACCCTCTCTCCGTAGCCGACTCCCTTCAAACATTTGACTCTATTTGGCCAATTTCTACTATTTTCCCAGCGACCGGGGGAGACTGGTAGAGTCTAACTCCGGCAGATGTAAAGGATGCAACACCATTCCAAAGGTCTGATGCACCTCACTTAAGACAGTTACAGTACAACAAACCGCCCAGACTTGAGCAGATGGTAGAAAACCTGAACAGCATGAACAAAAATCAAAGATTTTAAACAAAGATTAAAAAGATTACAAACATTACTCTAACCCACTTACTATTTCTGAAACTTCCTAGAAAAGTGCATCACGTTTGTTGAGTCTTGACTTTGAAGTTAAAGTGGTTATCTCTCTGGGCGCCCGGACTGCGACAAATTGCGCAAGAAAAGTGCACGTACTTTGCGAATGTGTGCTAAATTCCCCCTGCATTCACATTGACGTGCGACGTATTTGCGCATGCAACCCAGATGAGCCAAACAAAATGGCAAGTCCAGAATGTTACATTCTCAATTTCTATAGAAGATAACTTCACTGAAAATTACAGTGTTGCCACTGAATTAAAAACAAATGTACAATGATTGAAAAATTATTTCAAGAAAATGCGCCGGTCTCTGTACCACTATGACATTGTCATTGGCGTTAGTTTGTGCCACTTAACGAATTCCTGCGCAATTTGGCGCAGTTCAGTAAGATTCCAGATCATTTTGTACAGAGACCGGCATTAACAATGCCGCTATTCCCACATACGAAACTATTAGAAGTTATCAATGATTCCTCTTATAGCTAGTTGCTAGGTTTAGTTGATAGTGATATATATCATATATAGAGTGCATCTCGTTGCCACCAAGTAGCATAGAGGCATCCTCATTAGATAGCTTTAAGCTAATAGTATGCAACCCCGGGCAGTTGGACATGGGAAGGTTTTACGTGGCAGGGCGTTCGGTGTAATATAACCAGCTGCTGCTGCGCCGCGCGCCTGCGAAGCTGGTGTGTTACAGGAAGGGCGGTTATACAGGTGTCACAGGGATCTCGCACCCCCCGTGAATTTGAACCCCCCGGTTCGAAATCACTAGTGAATTTGCACCCCCCCGTTGCGAAATCCCTAGCGATTTCGCACCCCTCTGGTGATCTCGCACCCCCAGGGGTGCAAAATCGCTAGGGATTTCGCACCCCCCCCCCCCCCCAAATCAATTTGTTAGCCCTATACTATATTATGTGTTCTGTTACGGCATTCATAATTCACACTTTCTTAAAGGTACCTTCATCTAAAATATGACATCCGTAGCTTTTGCGGTAAGGGAAATACACGTTTTTGCACAATGTATGCAAATGAGATCCGCATTAGCTTTCATTTTTCCGACGGGACCAGGCTTCAATATTTTTTAAAAACCCTATTTAACACCCGTCATCCATTCAATATAATGCATAGGCAAAGTACCACAGGACGTAACTAGGTAAAAATCGAAAAGTTATAGCACGTCGGTACCAATACTAGCGCCATGATTGGTCAGTACACGATGTCACACGACGTGACATAAACAAATAGCTGGGTAACGTACCGCATGACGTGTCAAGGCGCAGTCTGAATGGAATATATAGTATGTCATCCATGAGGGAACTAGATGGGAGGACAAAAGATTGGTGTGCCTTCTCTAAAAACTTCGGAGCAAAGATTGGTGGAGCAAAAGATCGGAGCAAAAGATTGATGTGCTTCCGCCGCGAGCTGTGCGCTAAGAATGATTTGGATATAGGTCTGGGGGTTGTGGCGATGTTGAGACCACCCAAGGGTGTTACCCATTCATCGCTACAAGATATGATCCTGACACCCCCGTTTTACAACTTGTTTGTCGGCTACTTGGCACAAAGAGATTTCGGGTTTTCACTTGGGAACGGCCTGACCACCTTGCTAGCTAGTACGTCGGTCGGAGTTGCTTTCCTTTCAAAACACGTTTTTAACACCCGTCATCCATTCAATATGTGATATAATTTTGTATGATAAAATGTTATTCAAGTCTTTAAAATAATTTAAAAAATCAATTATGAACACTGAAATAAAACTATGAACTAATCGTACATTCCTCATGGCACCAAGGAAGAAAATTACAACGAATCATCGTGCACAGAGAGTCACCATCATCGCGCTGTGTATGCTGAAATACTAGTAGCGTTACATTAGTCCAGGGCATGGGTTCCCGTAGTCTTATATGTAGATGTTTGTTCTGTCAGACACAGCAACTTGACGTAATACTCTCGATTACCACATTAAACTATGGCTTTATTATATTAAAATGCAGTTTTAAATATAATTGCTGCACAGACAGAGCACATTTCGAAATGTTTGGGGGGGTTCAAAATCCCTAGGGGGGTTCGAGGAGGGGGTGCGAGATCCCTAGCTGGGGGGTGCAAGATCGCTAGCGGGGGGTTCAAAATCAGGGGTGTGCGAAATCCCTGTGACACCGGCTATATAGATACATAATTTATATATTACCCACCACACCTTTCGAAAAGGAGTAGGGGCATGCCCCGGTGTGAGATGGCCCAAATCCTTCTGTCTGGAGTTGGTGATTCACTACAAATCACCCGGATGGAGGCCTGGCGAACCTCTGTCTCGTATCAGCCATACGGTGATTTACACCATTCACCCGGACGGGAGAACTGGCGCATCCCCGTCTTGTATGACAGCCAACGAAAGGGTATGCCACCCCGCAAAAAGGTTGGTATAACCCCGTCGTAGCGACAGCACGTTGACTGATGATGCATGATGTACAGTCGTTGTGCAATTAAGTTCATTCATATTCGTGTGTAGTAAAGGTTTATGCAATAATCATGTGTGCCATCAACAGGGGTTGTTATTAATTCTGATATAGTATATTTACGGTACAGATGTTTAGATGTTTATTCGCAATCTGATAACAAACAAATGTAAACCTCAAAAAGATTGTATCAGTATATGAAGAGAGTGTTTTGAGTTAAAGGTACTTATTCGTGGATACAAACTCTGGGGTTGTCATCTGTGTACCAAGAGGAACCTGGGCATATTCGTTACCCTGCAGTAGGTCAAGTTAGGAGAGACGTCAGTGTTTTTTCAGGGGGGGGGGGGTCACACTTGAGCGTGTATTAATCTCTTATGAGTTCCGTATTGACATTTTTTTACGTTAGGTTTGCGACCGAAGAAGTCGTTTTCCGGCTCGATAATGGCTGCAGCACAGCGCTGGGTTAAAGTTGACAAAAATTCTTCCAAGCAAACTTTACATAACTAAAAAAAAATGTCAATACGGACCCGGGATCCATACGGAATAAGGAATTCATATGCGCAAAAGGGTGCCCGCCCCCAAAGCGGGCATCTTATATGATCACTTGACTGCGCCATATTGCGCCAAACACTCACAAGAGGCGCAAGCAATTGCAACTTTTCGCCTGAAATTGTGATTTAAAAAATCAATTCAGCAAAGAAATTCTACAATGATTCTTAATTCAGTGACAACACTGCTATTTCTAATGTATCTTGTATCGAAACAAATTGTGACATTTCGGGCGAGGCCACTTTGTTTGGCGCATCTGGGCGTCACATGCAGAAGCATCGCAGGTCATGATCAGTGTGACCGGAGGGGAAATTGGTGCAGAATCCTCGAATTTGGCGAAATTTCCTATCGGTACAGACTCCTCAAAGTCGGTGCCATTTCCTAGCGCGATTTGCCGCAGCCTAATAAGATACCAGCTTAAGATGGTTGGCAAATGTTGTAACGTTATGTCGGCTACTTATTATTATAGCACATATCCATGCATGCATGACTAATCATGTATTCAGTAACATAACACAAACAAGAGCTTTTCCAATAAGCTGGCCGTGCGACCTCATTATGGTGAGGATGAAATGGTTGAAGTATAGTTTGTGAAATGAGTGCAAGTGCCTTCTGTCTGGTGAGTGGTGCACGGGTACAGTATGGTTGTGTGCAAGTAAACAGTTTGGAACAATGGTAATCGATTGAGTTGAAGTGCAATGTTAAGTTTTTTAAGTTTAATATGGAATAAACTGTTTCTAGTCAGCTTCAATATGTAATACTAGTACTGTAATTTGCTTCCTTTTAGACGTTAAAGCAACTGAGAAAGTCGTAGCTGGAAAAGTGTATGCACTTTAACTGGCGAAAGTGAATTAAATATAACGCTGTTTAATGGTAGCGGTTTTGCTAAGGGGAAGTGGAGGGAGAGTCTTTTGTCATCATAACAGATTCCTAACAGAAAGTGGACTTAACAATTTTTGCGGTCGCATGGCAAAACAGTGCCATCCTAGGATAATGGGGGCGGCGTTATGGAATGTACGAGTCACAAAATGTTCGATTTGGAAAATATGCCCACCTGCACTGAGTCGTATTGTAAATATGCCTTACTCATTACAGAAATGACAACCTGTACATTTTCTCAGATACTTATTAATGTACAATAATTCATTATACACGCATACGCACATGTTCACATTAAAACAAACGGTTCTTAGCGACTGAATCTAGTAGATTTGAGACGAACAAGGATCTATCACATGATGTTCTCCATGTTGCGGTATTGTGATAGATAAATAAATAAATAAATAAATAAATAAATAAGAAAATTATACATACTTAACAGAGAAGGAATTCAAAACGAACTTTTTGTTAATAAACATTGTTAATAAAGTTGATATCAGTGATCATCTGAAAAGATGGAGCTCATGAGAATTCAAAGGTGTCTTATTTGTCATCATCCATTCATTAGCGCATGTTTTCCGACCCGACGCCCCTGTCAAACAAAGCCGACCAAAGCCTCCCTCGGGACCACCATAGGATCATGGTTGGGGTCAGTTGGGAGCATCATCGGCTGTGGTTGGCTGCTGGTCTGCGAGACTGGCCACAGGTCGGCTGCGCCAGCCGAATGTGTACATCTCTGTCTGAGCTACAGGAATATCATGGAAATCCGCAGTTTTTTGTTAAGTTGTCTCCCTTGAAAGATTATTTCACAAAACACCCCTGCAGGTCCGGAGCAAGCTGCAAGGGGGTCCAAATTTACACCATGACAGCAAAGGCTACCTGCCACCAAACCTTTCAACACCTTAGAATGACCAGGACAAAGGATACAGAAATCGGACGTTCTGAAGCAGTACCAAGGACAGCAGCCAGGAGGCCCATAATCGACCTTCAACCATATTGATTTGATAACACGGATGTCATCCAAAATAAAAGAAAGAAGAAATTTTCAGCCATACTGTAAATCATACAAAGCTGCTGCAAAATGAGACAATTCATGTTGGAGGATGAAAAAAAAACCACCAAAAAATCGGAAAACGGATACTACATTGTACTTTGCTTTTATTCATCCTTCCTCACCACGTGCGTTTGATAATGAAGGCAATTTTTTTTTTTGCCAAACTTTTTTATTCGCACGCGCGCATCAGTTTTGCGGGCCCCATAGGATGTCATTCGTATAATCAAATCAACATGGCCTTACCTCTACACCAAATATCATCATGATCCAAGCCGTAAACACGAGACCAAACACACACATACTGCAAAAACATACTGCAAACCACTCTACTTTTAAGAAGACGGTGTCGGTCAAAAATTCTCCAAGTGGCTACCCCTTACCCGCGGTCGGCATCATGGCAGGCAACTCAGAAACTCTGCACGCTACCAGCTACCCACTGGGACTAAACGATACATAACCAGTGTCATCCCAGCGATGACTAAGTTACTGAATGAACTGCAAGAAGTGATGGACATTGTATGACATTATATGTACATGTAAATAATATGTGTATGTGTATTGTAAAAAGAGCCAGAAATATGTACATGTACTACCGCAAGGCACACGTACGCTTTGTTTGAATGACGCACTGTTGGACCCTTGTTGTCGTCTTACATTCCGGTTTTTAAATGTACTGTTTTATCTAACATTTGATGATTTTAGATATGTCACCAGATTTTAACTAGTCGGTTAATTATGATACTTGTGTAAATCTGACTCTAATTCGGTCATGAATTTGACCGCCACTGTCAGTTTGTGTAAGTTTACCTTAATAAACCATTCATCATCAGTATCTAGAAATACTACCGCGGTGCCCAAAATCGGCATGTTCTACAGACAGAAACGGTACCCATGTCGGAAGTCTACCTCCTTCACGGAGGTAACAGTAACCCCACTGAGTAAGATGCTGAATGGTCAAAGCTGTTAATACAGCTATCATGTTGTCAAAATATGTTTAGGCATTCAGAGGGTAGCATGTGCCGTATACATAAAATAAGACTATCTGACAAAAAACATGCATCTAATTTTTTTTTAAAACTTTGTTTATTCCTGAGCTCAAATAGAGTAACATTGCTCAAATATGAATACAAGTATAAAAAAAGTAACATGCGTGAGTCCAGTCCTCTGGATGTCACACGGAGCCCAAATAACTCTAGAATTTTTCTTCTTATTAGTAGTGACATAAAGCTACGACTAGCACTGTTCAATGATTTCAGCATAATATGAGTAGTAGTAGTAAGCATATTTAAATGGGTATTTATACTGTTTTGGTCAGCCTGAGTTTGCTCCTCTCTTGCCCACCAACATGGCTACCCGACTATCTGATTCAAAATTGTCACTTTTTCCAAATGCATCACACTCACCATGATTATAAATGGTTTTCTGTAAATCTGGAATATTAGCATGGAATTTACCTATTGTAAGAGTCAAAGAGTTTAAGCTACAGTCAAATGTACATTTTCTTGAAAACATTTCCTGAAATACATGTAAAGAAAAGAAAAGAAAAATAAGGAGTTACACCTGTTTTGGGGTACATCTCTGAACACATGCATTGTTTCTAAAAATCTAAACTCAACATACCTGGTAATGTTGCCTTCAGCTATTGCCTTCATAGATTGTTATCAAATCTTCTACATTCACCAATTGTGGTGAATAAAATTCCTTCTATAGAATGTGGCTAGAAGCAATATCAATGGATACTGTGGACACTTTGTGCAGTCAATTAGCTAACATACAATTTGTCCTCATTTATACTTAAGAACATACAGTTTACAAACAAAATGTACACAAAAAAGTTATTACAGTTTAATATCATTTAATTACTTATTTCATAAATCCCATAGAAGAAGAAATGTGCTGGCCAGAAAGCAGTTTTGAACTACTGGTGATAACATTTAGATAATACATAATTATTTCACTTAAGTTGCACTATGACTATCAATGATAATTATGGTCAGTAGATTTGATGAAAGAGGAAGTCATATCCTAGTAAGGTAATGCTGTCAAGAACTTCCCCACACAAGTGCATGAACATTGTCTCGATGTTGTTAATGTAATCAAACACTCTTTCTTAAATTCTCTTTCATAGATTATCTACTCTGCTCCCATCCTATAAATTATCAAATGTACATAATGTTGTAAGTATAACTTACCATGTACAGGGGAACTGTGTCAACTCAACATTCAAATGAGTGATACGATACATGAACCATGTAACAGATACATAGCCAAATGAAACAATGTCCCTGTGAATAACCCTTTTCCAAAATCTTGTTTGTATAAGTTCTAACAAACTGTATTCTTAAGAAGACTTAAGAAGTGCATTTTGTAAGTTTTCAGTACATGTAGTTGCCATGGTTGTCATTCAAATCATACTTAGTTTTACATCATCAATCACATTCAATTTGTAAAGTCATAGGTCATTAAAATCTAACCTTGGTTGTTAAACTGTCTTGATCCAGACTGTAAAGAAGATCTAACTTGAAGTGGACTTTTCTGTCTGCCCTAATCCTCAGTAATCTGGTTTGATTTCTATGTTACCTGTTGTTGTGGTGTTTGCCTGCCCTGTGTTTATGACTTAAGTCTAGTGTTACAGGGGATGTAGACCTACTGCCTCCATGCCCACTTCTTCTCCTGTCCCTGTTTCCTACTGACTTGCTGTCAGGAGTTTGTTGTTCCTTATACCTGGAGTGTTGTGTCCTGTACCTGTCCTGACTGTGAACCTGCTGGCCGTGCCCCTCGTGTCGACCATGTCCTGTAGCATATACATCCCTGCTCTGTTCTTCTGCATGTCTGTTGTCTTTAGGTCTGTCCATACATCTATCATGCTCTTTCACATGTCCACTTTGTGCTTCAGAATAACGCTCTTCTCTATGCCTGTTTTGTCCTTCATCAGACTTGCTATGTGCTTTGGTATGTCTGTCTTGTCCTTCCACATGTCTGTCTTGCCATTCTACAGCCATACTTTGTCTTTCCTCCTGTCTATCTTGAACTTGTGTATATCTGTTTGTACGTCTGCTGTTTCCTTCTACATACCTGTGCTCTCTTCCACTACATTCACCTTCTGGTTCCAAATGTCTGTTCTGTCCCTTTCTCAGCCCAGTCTGTTTGTCCAAATCTCTATTCCTTGCTGACTGGCTTGCCTGTCCTTCTACAGGTCTGTTCTGTCCTGTCATGTGTCTGTCCTGCCCTTCAACTGGTCTGTTCTGTCCCTTTGTGTGACTGTCCTGTTCCTCTACACTGCTCTGCCCTTCCAAATACTTACTCTTCTTTCCTATGTTACTCACTGCTACAGACATGCCCTGTCTTTCCTGCCCTGTGTTCTGTTCTCTCCCATACCTGCTATACCTATATTCTGCTGAGTGCCTTCTCTGTCCTTCTCCAGTACTACGACCATGTCCTGTCCATGTACCTCCATCAGTACTACGACCATGTCCTGTCCCTGTCCCTCCATCAGTACTACGACCATGTCCTGTACTACGGCCATGTCCTGTCCCTGTCCCTTCCCCAGTACTACGGCCATGTCCTGTCCCTGTCCCTTCCCCAGTACTACGACCATATCCTGCCCATGTACCTCCATCAGTACTAGTACTACGACCATGTCCTGTCCATGTACCTCCATCAGTACTAGTACTACGACCATGTCCTGTCCATGTACCTCCATCAGTACTAGTACTACGACCATGTCCTGTCCATGTACCTCCATCAGTACTCGTACTACGACCATGTCCTGTCCATGTACCTCCATCAGTACTAGTACTACGACCATGTCCTGTCCATGTACCTCCATCAGTACTAGTACTACGACCATGTCCTGTCCATGTACCTCTATCAGTACTACGACCATGTCCTGTCCCTGCACTTTCATCAGTACTACGGCCATGTCCTGTCCATGTACCTTGCTCAGTACTACGATCATGTCCTGTCCATGTACCTCCATCAGTACTAGTACTACGACCATGTCCTGTCCATGTACTACCTCCATCAGTACTAGGACCATGTCCTGTCCCTATCCCTGTCCCTTCCTCAGTACTACGGCCATGTCCTGTCCATGTACCTCCATCAGTACTACCACCATGTCCTGTCCCTGTACCTCCATCAGTACTACGGCCATGTCCTGTCCATGTACCTTCCTCAGTACTAGTACTACGACCATGTCCTGTCCATGTACCTCCATCAGTACTAGTACTACGACCATGTCCTGTCCATGTACCTACCTCAGTACTACTAGTGCTACTACGACCATGCCCTGTCCCTGTACCTCCATCCCTGTATGTACTAGTACTACAACTATTGCTTCTGCTGACCCCTGGATCTGAACCACTGTCTGACTTCCATTTTGGTGAGGGTTGTCGCCTTTTCTTCTGTTTGGTTCTGTTTCCTTTATCCTCATCCGAACTTGAGCTGGACCGTTTTCTCTTTCTTTTCTTCTTTTTCCTACAGCGAGACAAAGAGACACAACAACAGTCAAAACTGTACTGTTAGGAGACATTTCCCTCTACCTCTTAACTCTTCATGAGACCATGTACAATGGACTAGTTACTTCAAAGACCATGATCACTATAATTTAATTATTCAAGTGAATTTTAAGACTTTAAGGTGACTTAATTGGCTGAAGGTAGGTGACATGTACACAGAAAGTTCCATAGCAAAATAAATGTCCCCATGGCGGTGCACTCTGTTACTAATCTACAAAAGCGAAGTCCCTTGACGCACATCCCTATTTATTTTTACGGCTTTATTATTCATTACTTCATGGTTTCTGTACATCTTTGTTACTAGAATATTCATGTACATACCTTTCATTTCTTAATACTCACTCACTCACTCACTTTCTCTCACGGTCTCCATACATACCTACAATTTCTTAACTCACTCACCCACTCACTCACTCATTGACATGATTTTTGTGTTGACTAAATGCGTCACTTCATCATCATCATCGTTCCTCCTCTTACGAGGTGCAGCAAGAGAAGTTGGTCCTCCAGAATTTCTTGTCATTCATTGCAGAAAGGAGTTCCTGTCCTTCCAAATTAGTTTCAGTTTCTATGAGCTTCTTGAGAGTTGTGATTGGTCGACCAATCCTTCTGTTTGCGTCCGGGTTCCAAAGCAGAAGCTTTCCCGCTGGTTCACTACTACGTACAACGTGGCCCGCGAGACTCAGCCGTCGACGTTTCACCACTGAGGTGACATATGGCAATGGTCCATATAACTGTTTATTTGTAGCGTGCTTCCAGTTCAACCATGGTGTATTGTAGATCACACGGAGCATCTTCGTGTAAGTGCCATCAAGTTTTCTGGAGCGTGTCGTCGTCATAACCCAGGATTCAGAGCCATATAAAAGAATTGCTTCTATACATGCTTTAAACACTTTTGTCTTAGTTTGTTTTCTAATCGGAGACTTCCAAATTTTGTGTAATGAGTGGAGGGCACTCCATGCCTGAGCTATCCTGATATTCTTGTCATGTATACTATCAGTGCAGCCTCCGAGGTATTTAAAATCGGAAACTTGCCCGATTGTAGTACCGTCGGAGGCTAAAAGTAGACTGTCAGTTGTAGGATTTAAATGCATGTACTTAGTCTTGGAAGTGTTGAGATATAAACCTATTTTATTGCATGATGTTTCCACTTTGTTGAGAAGATTCTGGGCAAACTTTATTGAGTTTTCGAGCAAGGCAATGTCATCGGCGAAATCGAGATCAGGGAGGGTTTCAGCTGGGTGCCGTCGGCTCCGACGACGACAGAGGGTTAGACCCTCTGTGTCGGATATGGAAGACCGTAATGCATAATCAAGGCATATCACGAAGAGGAAGGGAGCCAGTGGGTCACCCTGAAGGACACTGGTATTAGTGCTGAATGCGTCCGTTTTCTTCAGGAGTGATTACTACAGCAGTGGTGTCCTCATACATGACACAAATTGCGCTTACGACATCCAGCGGAATACCGTATGCTTCCAAAATTTGAAACATTTTGTGACGATTAATCGAATCAAATGCCCTGCGGAAGTCAATAAATACGAGCACTGCTTCTTTGTCAAAGTTTTTCAACTCCTCCACTATGCGCCTAAGCGCCAGGATGTGAGAAGTAGTTGATCGACCTTGCCGAAAGCTGTTTTGGTTAGTACGTAGCACTGGGTCCAGGACAGGGCGAATTCTGTTAAGCAGGCAGCGATTGTAAATCTTAGATGCAATTTCTGACAAAGAAATTCCTCTATAATTGTCTGGGTGACGCAAGTCCCCTTTCTTAGGGATGGGGACAATTCCAGACATGCCCCATTCTTTTGGGCGATTACCGTTAAATGTTGTATTACAAAAATGCAAAAGGGCTTTAGTCATACATGTATTTGGCATCTTCCAAAACTCAGGTGGGAGGCCATCCATGCCGGGAGCTTTCCCATTTTTTAGTTGCATGGTTGCCGTTGTAACCTCGTCCTGAGAGAACTCACCACTCTTGATCTCAGTGAAAACCTCGAATACCTTATGAATTGGTTCGCTGTCTGGTGCAGAATCAATATTTACATTAAGAAGGTTTTTAAAGTGGTTCTCCCAGATTTTAAGGCGATCTTCTCCTTCTATGTACACAACATTTCTTGATTTCTTTCCTGAAAGAGACTTTACGAGATCCCATGCGTTTTTGATGTTAGATACTGAAGCTGGATGTTCAAAGGTACGTAGGGTCTCATTGATACGATTGTCTTCACAGAGATCGTACGTTTTCCGCAAATTGAACTGGGCTGTTAGCACATTACGCTCTAAGTGTTGCCTTTCTTGCTTTAACTACTAGTTCTGCATCTCTGGTAACTTGAGATCGACGAGGTTTAGCTGGTAATAAGTCCTTGCCGGTTTCATGTGCAATATTGACAAAAGATGTATAATTTTGCTCGGAATGAGGTAAGTTTTCATAACGTGACATAACTGTATCATCTATCTCAGATGCAAGTTGATAATTTGTTGCAACTGCCCTCCAGAATAATTTCTTTGAGGCTACAGGTTTAGAGGATCTGAGGCTGAGTTTTACTGTCGCTGTCACGATGCGGTGGTCGCTACCCACAGGGTTAGATGTGGAATATGCCTGGCAATCCTTAACACTGTTCCGCCAGCGCTTACGGAAAAGACAGAAATCTATCTGAGAGCGATCACTTAATTATGTGTCCCCAAATTGCCAATACTGAGGGGTATCACAATGTAGCCTACATAAACATCATGCTTTAATAAACCCAGAACAGCATTTAGTCTAGTACTGCTACACAGCCTGACTGGTACATAATTTCTTTTCTAACTGTCTATGCCGTTGTCTAAATCCCACCCATTACATTTAACACCAGGTCCTGGGAACTGTCCCGTGATTCCCTAGTTAACTTGGTAGTCAGATGGGATGTTGGCTGATCTCCAAGCAGATGTAAGGATTCAGCTCAATCTCAGTGTTTAATGCCATGATTTTGCAATATCTATATTTATGGTGTACATCCCCAATACTACAGGACATGCTCACTGACCCCTTCTTCTGTAACCAATTAACATCAAAAGGAAGAAAATTGACAGAAAATAAATGCTTTTTCTTTCATATTGTCAAATTTTAAGTCGGGATTTGCAGCCCTTATTTCTGTGGGTTTTTTTCACAATCATTATGCTGGGCAACTCATGCAAACAGAGCATAATCCTGTTGTGCATGCATGTTTATAAGCAAAACCGGGGAAGGGGGGGGATGGGGGTTGGCGACACATCGGCATCACTATCACAATTTGTATCAGAATATTACCCTATGCAAAATGGGTTACCTAATTGGAGACTAGTTCAAAATACATGTAAAGCAGGGGGCAAACAACATTGTGACCTGTTTGTATATTGCAGAGATAAAAATCAATTATACTAGAAAGACATATTAAACTAAGTCATGATATTACTAAATGTTCAAAAGCTTGCAAAAGAAGTTAGAATCAAATCTAAAACAATGAGATTGAGCTTGATCACTACATGTACGTCACTTGGAGTTTAGTAACATCCTTTGCAGCCTTTTAGGAGTGCCAGCGTATATCTTTTTTGGAGCTCTGATTCACGATTTTAAGCATGGGCCAGGGTCTTTAATGCCATGGCCAGGGGAGAAAGTTTCCACTACCTCCCCCGGCATGAGAGAACTTGCACTAAAGACCCTGCAAGCCAGCGCTTCCCGAAAAATAAACGCTGGCTTTCCAGGTGTCTGCAGAGGAGGCTACAGGTGAGTGTTGTCCACACAAACCTGCTCCTGTCCTTGCTGCTACCCTCCACCTCCAGCAGCTTCTGCAGCTTTTCCTTGGAACTTTGTGCGAAGGACAACTCAGAAGGCAGCTCTTCTGTTTTAGTAGTCAGGTCCACCTGACTCACAGTCTTCATGTTCTACCACAGACAGTGCAGCAGAGACAATGGGAACAACATACCCACAACCAGGCCATGGTTAGTCATTCATTAGTTCAGTTCAATCATTAGATATACATTGGAATAGAGCAAACAGGACCACTCAGTCAAGAACAGCATCAAATACATGTATCAGAAAATAAGTAGAATCAAGACAATAATGATAATGAAATAGGATTGAATACAAGTATTGAGCAGAAATAAGAGAAAAAAAGATGTGGGCAAAATGAATATGAATGCAAATTTAAAGGTTCAGGAATGGGTAATTTTGAAATATCATTCAAAGTACCAATCATATAGCCATGTGTAGAATATTTTGTTTGAGGTGTAGAGGAAGAAAGTAAAGATGGTGGAGAGAATTCATGACATGACAAATTTTTAATGTTAAATTTCATGTACGTTACCACCGGAGATGGTGAGGTTGTCCACATCAATACAGCAACATTAGAGTTGTCCACATGTCGTCAAACAGGTTGGGGTTGCCATGTTGAGAGTGGGTTGCAGATACCCATCACCAATAACAGGCAAGTTGGGTTTGCACACATCAATCACCAGGTTGTCCAAGTCAGTATCAATTTAATGTTGAGGTTGTCCATTATCCAGGTTGCCAGTCAATGTAATGCCATTTCAAAGGAAAATGCCGTAGGCAGTGGTGTCCGGGGGTCATGAAAAAAAGAGGCACATTTAGATTAGTTAGTGGCTCTGAACAAGAAGATATAGTTAAGAATGGAGCGTAAGAAAAGGATAAACCTGCTCTACAATCTGTCAGCCTGTGTTACACAAGCTCTCAGAGAGTTTGCGTCTAACACCTCTGACTCAAGTGTACCATTCCCCTCAAACTCTGTCTTCAAGTTGATCTCTCAGACGTCCAACATACTTTTGTTTTGACCCAAAGTTAACCAACAAACTGGAATGGGTGTGGCCTGTACCAAGCTGTGCTCTACTCCAACAAGAGGACCTGTTGAGTCTGGAGAACAGCCTGTTTTTTTCTCACCTCTAGTTTTGTCTTGACTTGCTCCAAAGCATGACTGGCTTCCTGTAAGTGTGGGTTGATGACTAGCGCCCTCTGATACGCCGTCATGGCTTCCTCATCCTCCCCCTCTTCCTGCAACCTGTAAACAAGACAATCTGTGATACAGGACTTCACCCCCTTACCCATGCTGCTTTTCAATCCCACAAGTCCCACAATGCTGCATGGTGTATGTTGTGAAACGCAGAAACACACATTAAGTCAAAAAGACACTCCCTTAAACACTCCCTTGGGGTAAAATAATGATATCACAGTGATGGGATGCATCATTTTCTAACATCAATACGACAAACTTAAGATTTTGTATACAAGAGCATAATGTGTAAGGGACAATTTCCCTTCTCTCCTTATAAAGGTATCCTGTGAGAGTGATTTAAACCACCAACGACATCAGTAATGAGGATGCCCTAACTTCAGACATGTACTAACTAATCAGATGTGCCTTAACTGCAGACAGACTTTTGGACTTGAATTGCACATAACAAACAAAGAGTTACATCCATGTGCAAGCACGTCTAACCCCCAGATGATGGGGAACAAAAGACGTTAAATTGGATAGAGAGAGAGAGAGAGTTACAAAACACTAAGAATGAGTGCTTGTTTAGTAGAAAACCAACCTTAGAAAAAACAACATCAACACTCCTGCTGTCTGCATTTCAGCAGGGCGCCATAAATGCTAAACATACTATAGTTTTGTGCACACGCCAATTTGGCCAGTCTTCTCTCGTTCACAGCTGGATCTGACAAATTTTTAGGGATCAGCATTAAACAGTATGTTTACTTTTGTGAAGGTTTACATATTAACTGTGAGTAAACTATTAATTCTAATGCTTCTATTTTACAAGATTGTGTAGAGTTACTTACTCACTGTTTCCCCCTGGCCAGTAGAGTCTACTTCTGTGAATTCACAGGTTAAGGTTTCCATAACAGCATAACCTTATGGTTTACATATTAACTATTCAATGCTTCTATTTTACTTGATTGTGAAGACTCTGAGTTACTTACTGTTTCCCTCTGGTCAGTAGAGTCTACTTCTGTGAAGGTTTAAATAACTATTTAATGCTTCTATAATTCTACATTGTGAAGAGTTACTTACTGTTTCCCTCTGGCCAGTAGAGTCTCACACATGTACTTCCTGGCATTGTTGTGGCCGGGATTCAACTTCAAGGCCTGAGCAAAATCCTCCATGGCTCGCAGTAAGCTGTTCTTGTTCGCATACCTGATAGAAAAAAAATCATTATCCTGATCTGTGATATTCATAATCATAAAAATGTTGATAAGGAAAAAGTTGATTCAACATACTTGCTGAATGTAGATTATCAAGTACTCACACTAGCTTGTGAATGTTGAATACTCTTCTTTTTTGTGACCCATATTTTGTAGCAGAATGAGGCAAAAACTAAAATAAAGGTTTACATTCTTTCATTTGTTTGTCTGTTTGTTCAATTCATTCATTTACTTGAAGCACCACCTGCAAGTGCAGCTTAGTGCAGGTACAATCAGAGTTGTGCCTTTTAGTTAGTATTTCTGTTTACCTAAACCTAACTCACACTGGACCTAGATAAAATCAACCAACAACTCTATAATGGTGTTGTACAAAATGTACACGGCCAGTAGCAGATGTTGTGTACCAGTTGCATTCATAGTATATTACATGTACATGTAGGCTTATTTAAAACAGTAGATTACAAGATTAAGAATAGTACTAAGGCACCTCTTGAAAACATTGTTTTTGATAGACTAGACTGATCAGGTGCAGTTGTAAGACTTAGTATAGCAAAAAGGATTTCGAATCCTTGCCTGTACAATGTAAATTACATGTGAATGTTTCCAGCAGATATTTACACACAGACTGTCATGTTCATGCATAGGTAATACAAATTCACAGCTAGAACAACAAAGTAAATGTAGATTTCATTCTGGTTTCATTTAAGTGTCAGCAATACTACATTTGTGTTATTTTTTACCTTGGCTTCTTTACCATAAATCTCAAATAAAATAATATGTTCATTTAGCGGTGATACACATGTACGTTAACATGGTACATACAGAAAATTTAGGAGGCAAAGAAATGAATAACAGATATGGTCAACAATATTGTTTACTCACAATGCACCACGCACAACCAGGGCTTCCACATTCTCAGGGTCAAAGGTCAGGGCCTTCTCCAGACACTGCATGGCGTCTACATGTCTCCCTGCCTTGAAATGTTGTACCCCAGTTCCAACACTGGAAAACAAGCACAAGAGCTTCAAACCAGTTACCTTGTCTTTTGCCTGATTAAAGCAGGTCACTTGTACCTATTTCAGATCCTTGAAATTGATGATAAAATTCCTATAACAGTATTTCATAATTGCCTACGAACATTTCATTTCAAAAGAAGGACCAAAAAAAAAATTGTCTTCATTTTTGGTAAAAATGCAGTCACTGAAAACCCCCTTTCCTCTCCTACATGTATTGCAAACTGAAGTACCTGCAGAAATAAAGTTTACAATAATTACTGTATCATTCCTGCTGAAAAGTTCCCCTGACCAAAGCAGAATTCAGACCAATGGCTGCAAACAGATATCTGAACCCTTAGAGTCAATGGTCTACGGTTGGTCTGAAAGTACAATTATTATGATTGTAGACTGTATGTAAATTCATTTCAGTCTGCAGCACCTAAAATTTTGGAACATAAAAAAACCAAGTCTACATATGTCACGGTATATCTTTGAGAACAATAATCTCACAGGACTGTGCAAAATTGCACTATCTAGGAAATTGTGCGGAATTTTTCTCCTGATCATACATGACATTAGAAATCACAGTGTTGCGGCCACTGAATTAAAAACCTATGTACATGTAGTACAATGATTACAATCCATCAAAGAGGGAGTTGCAGTGATTTTTGGTGGCTCCTCAGTGGAAAGGGAGTGTTACACCTGTGGAGGTACTCACCAAGCCAGCGCCCATTTAGATGACTGGTGCTGCCGTAAGGACTCAGCAAAGTCTTCCTGGGGAAATGGGCATCTGAAGGGTTTCAAAAGACAGAAATGAAAACATTGCTAACTTACTGAACTGAGACTTTATATTGTAAATATACAGGGGGAATGCTCAAGTATGGTTAACATTCTTTCAGTTATAGACTACAGTACTCTGTTGCAGCCAAGTTTAGCAACAATGTAGGTGTTAACCTAAAATGTTTACGTTATGGTCATACTGCAGCATTTTCAGCAACATAACAAGTGCATGGCTTTTGATTATACAACCTGTTATTATTGTCAAACACTTTGAAATTCTCATTAGCCTTTTAGTTTTAGTCCTCCAGGCATATTTTTCACTGGAGGGGCAACATGCTCCCACGGAAAAATTTCGAAATCTTGACCCCCTTAAACGCAAAGTACTGCGTTTTGAGGAACACATTTTAGGGCAGTCCTGTGGCATGCTCCCCAGAGAGAATATTGAAATCTTGACCTGCTGAAATGCTACAATGAATTTCCTACCGCCACTGTATGCTCTTTACAGTATACAGATGTTCGTTTAAGCCATTGTACAAAGAAAAAAGACTGACGGAGTGTGTAAAATACATACCTATGTAGTCCCCTCATGAGTGAGGGTGGGTGTTTGTCTGCTATGTCCAACACCTCTCCCAGGTAGGCCACATTACTGGGGTTACTGAAGCCCCACACTCGCTGTAACAGCTGGTCATAGCTGGCCTGGCTGGTCTGCAGGTCCTGACTCCTCCTAACAACACAAACATGTACCTTCAGTACACCCATTCATCTTTATCTATTCATCTATCAAATTGAGATTTACCACATTTGTGGAAGGATTGACATAACAGGTGACTATCACATTTTCAAGATGTCAACCTGGAGACCAGACTGTAACAGTGTAAGGTTTGAACTACTCACACCAGTAAGAACACCTACTATTTTTGTTATGTTATTTGGTGGGTTCTTTAACATGCTTGGGGTGACTGGCTTTCCTCAAACATGGCAGCTCAAACAAAGAAACAAATAAACCTGATCCAGCTTCATGTCCCATTTGGGAGGACGTCCATAACCGAGGTGAGACTGGTCCTAAATATTTACAGCTGCGTCGAGTGATGAAACAGGTGCTAAGATGTGTCTTTCCCATTTAGAGCACAACACTGGGGCCTGCCAGGGATTCCAACCCTTTAGATGCTAGGACCACCTTGCCACCCAAAATTTTCTCTAGGGAATTTGGAGGACAAATTCATCAAGAGGACAACATGTAGACAGAGGGCTGGGATAAAACTGCATCCGACAAGACTCACTGACAGAAACTGGGTGTGCCAATGTACGAACTTTAGCTTCAGATGCTTGTTTGTCTTTTGTTTTATTCAGATCTCCATTAGTGTACAATCTAACAATTTATACACTAATCTTCCTGGAGTCCGCCTAATTATATACAATATTATCAAAACAGCTTAGCTTCAGACGCAGTTTTCATGTTTAAATTTTCTGAACTAGAGAACCTATTTTAACCTCCTTGAGAGAACCAACACAATAAATAATTGTGGCTTTACAGAACAGCCAATCATGTGTAGGGAAACTCCAGCACACACCCAAGGGACAGTACTCAGGGCTCCAAATTTATTTCTGGAAATAGGTGCACTGGTGCACCCAACCAAGGGAATTAGGTGCACTGAAAGAAATTTGGGCGCACCACATAAAATAAAGTTGAATGTCAGCAAAACATAATAATTATTACAATTTATTTATAATTGTAATCAAGAACTTCACAATCTGTAATCAAATTTCAAACAAGTAATACATCAAATAAAGGGCAACAAAGGGTTCTATTGCTTTTTCTGATACTGTTTACTCTCATCTCCCAAATAAACATACCCCTGGAATAAACATCCCCCCCCCCCGGACAAATCTTCAAAATCTAATAAACATACCCCCGGAATAAACATACCCCCAGAAAATTACCAAATTGACAGGAAAACTGTCCGGGGGAAAGAAGATGATGAGCATATAAATATTGAACAGAATAACAGTTACTGTACATGTCTTGTTCAAATTATAAAAATCTCCCTTCCCACTTCGAAAGATTATAGTAATGCTGAAAGAAAAATTGTTGAAAAATTGGGCATAGGTTCCCCGCTATGACCCCTAACCAGGGGACAACAGGGCTTTCAAATTCAACAAGTGAAAATGTACATGCATTTTCTACTTGGAACTTGAAGCAAGTGAATTGAAGTGATCAAGAAAAATTGTGGTACATGCATGACATAACAATCAAAGAGGAGCTGCTTGGGGAGGGAAGACACCAAGGCTGTGCATGATGGTTGTAGAGAATGACAAACAGCTGTTAAGAAGAGTACTCTCATCTCCCAAATAAACATACCCCCAGAATAAACATACCCCCTGGACAAATCTTCAAAATCTAATAAACGTACCCCCCGGAATAAACATACCCCCCGGAAATTTACCAAATTTACAGATAAACTGTGTCCATGCTACTTCTGTCCGAGGGAAAAATGATAAGCAGGTAGCTGTAGGTCCTCTTTATTCATTTATGCCTGTCTGAGGACCATACCTGTAAAGTTTATAAATATTGAACAGAATAACTGAACACATCTTGCTCAAATTGTAATCTTCCTTGCCAATTCAAAAAAAATATAGTAGTCATGTTGAAAAATTGGGTCAACATTTAGACCATGAACAGAAAATTACAATATCCTGAAGATATGGTCATCACAGGTAAAGTTATTAACTTATTTGTAAAAGCCATAGAGAAAAGGAAGAATCATGACAATGATGTAACTTTTTTCTTTCCCAACTTGCCATTTATCTTCTATGCATAGAAACATAGATTTGTAAACATAACATGCCACGAACTATTGTGTTGTGTCAAGGACATAATCATATAATATCAAGGACAATATCATATAACAGTTAATGTTCTGGTTTTTGTTGTTGCAATCCAAATTATTTAAAATTCAGAAATTACTCTTGTATGTAGAAAAAAACATTCATTTTGAGAAACTAGATTGTCAACAAATTTGTGAGAAACCTCAGGCTTACGATGTTGCCACATTTTAACCAAAGGGTTCTCAGGTTACACTTGAAAGAGTGAGCCAGACAGTAGCTGGCGCCAAGACAAAAAGGGGCGGGGCTAACAAAGCTACATCGATGTTCTTAGAAAACTGAAACATTCTTTCTGTAGAGGGGTGATCTTTTTAAAGCATTTTTAAGTGATAATAACGGTGACTAGATTGCAATTCAATTTTATGTATAGACTTTAATATGGAAAGGTTCTTTGTAAAAATGCAAAACAAATTTCTGACTAAGGCAAAGAAGTTTTATTTGTAGATCAAAAAGAGTTGTTTCCCCTTCCTCGATGTGGGCTCTTCCATGACAAAACTTTCCCACCAGAGTCACGTCCTGCGTTATTGTCACAGTGGCGATTTTCCAAGCACTAAGTTTTCCAGTTTGTGGTAGGATTGAAATGTTTTGATATATTTTGAAAGACATTATACAATTTTTCATGCTAAGATACAGATTTTTCGTGGTGTTGTTTTTATATTTTCATTTTGGGAAAGACTGAATCTCATGTGAGTAGAGAAATTTACATGCGTTAAATGTTACTGTGCGCCGCTGGCATGTTTTTTTTCTGATCAGCGTGCTTTGGTTTACAATGTAAACAGAGACTGTCAAAGTTGCGTCAAAGTTGTTTATGAAACAAGAATTGCATTTCAAAACGTCAGTGTGGCGTCTTATTTTCTCCCAATAACAACGTTGACTTTGTAGTGTCCATAGAGATCGACCGATACGTTACGAGTTCCGCCAGGATTTCACAAAGGCCGGTTCAAAGCGGCTTCTGTAGCGGCCGGGAAATCAACGCCGCTTGGCCGAAAAATAGCGAATTATGAGCAAAAATGCCGGGGAAATATGGGCAGGAAACCCCAAACTTTAAATTTTAAGGGGGTCCCAGGTTAGCAAAACTCTGATTTTCAAGAAAACAATAAACGTACTGTCCAAAATAAGAACGTACTGGGTGGATTTTGAGGCTGAAAAAAATAAACGTACCTGTACGTTTATTTGGGAGATGAGAGTAGCTTGAGCTGGAGGTTTTTTGTTTGTGTTGCATACCCAGTACACCTCATGGCGTAACACACCAGGCTTGTACCAAACAATACACGCTGCATATCTGAACAGATTTATTTCATCTTAGGCCAGGCCAATTTATTTTGTTGCTTCTCGGAATAGCCTGTCCTGTTTTTCCCATTTTGAACAACAACAAAAATTGGGTCACTATTCTCATTCACAAATTTTAACTCCCAATTTTACTATCTGTTCAGTTGTAAAACTCAATAGCCACCAAAATAGATTTTTTTTATTCAAGAAAATACACAGATACAGATAAGTACAAATATACATGACAAACAATAAACTACATAAAAAGTAAGGACAGCTAGTCCAGTCTGAAAAACAAAAAAGCGTGCCACCAAAATAGATTATAAAGGCCTGCACATACCTAAAAAGTGTGGTGACATTGATCATATTAAGTTATTATTTTTCATTTATCAAAACTATTTCTCAATATCAATCCATATATTACATGGCAAAAGGTAATATTGTTACTGAAATTATAGTACTAGATCAAAGAAAGGGGAGCATGCATAAAATGAGCCACACATAGCTGAAACTTGAATAATCCTCTTATTATTCTTTCTGTTATTTAAACCCTTATCTTCACTCCAGACTATTTGAAAAATTTTTTTTTTTTTTTGTCCTGTCGCTCCAATTCCTTTCAGAAAAAATCCGAGAAGCAACAAATAAAACTGGTGTGGCCTTATTGCTTTAAAGAAGAAGCAAACTATCTGATAACTTGCAATTGCATTTTTATTATAATCATGTCGATTTATGATGCACTGTTTGCCTCTCAACAGAACGTTTTGCACAAGCTGTTGTGCCAAGTTCTGCACTGCCTGCCATGTCTCGTATGGAAATTAACTTGATTACCTGGATTTGAAACATTTGATGTTTGATAATAATATTATCAGAAAGCTGACCATATATTTTACAATGTCTGTGTTCATTGAATAATACATAATATTATGTTTTGTGTACCATGGTTGAGTTTTAATCAGCAACTGTGACAATTGCATTTTAGTGCCATTAGTGACATAAACACCTTAAGCGAACATGCTTAATAACTAAAAAGCAAGGTTCTTTTATTCACAACCAAGCATTTTACAAGAGCCAACGTTTCGACAGCTGTCAGCCATCATCATCAGGGCAATACTCACAATGAAGATGGCTGACAGCTGTCGAAAAGTTGGCTCTTGTAAAATGCTTGGTTGTGAATAAAAGAACCTCGCTATTCAGTCATTCACCAACCTGATGAAATTATTCAGGGATGCTTAATAACATTACACACAAAAGGAAATCGCTTACCTGAAGTGAACAGGTAGATCATCACTGGTTATAATTCCCTTACAGCAATGGAGCAAACAAAAGTGTAAATGTTACCATGGAAAAAAAAACATGTCCACAAGTTGCAGTTACAGATATATTTTTCTGCCCATTATATATTATTAATCTTGTCTTGTATAGCAAAAGGAAACTTTTAACATTCCACTAGCTATAGGGCGGCGACCTTGCTCCAATGATGCTGCAACTGAAAACTTGACAGAGATTTCAACAAATTTCCTAGATGAAAAACAATTCTACTCTTTTTGAATTTTTGTGTCTCTTCAGTTAAATTTTTACATTTCGCATGATATTTCAAATGGTGAAGTTAACAGGACTACACAAAGCCAATATAAATTGGTATTGGACCATTATAAAACTGGCAGACTTATCAGTCTGAATTTTGTTGGTATTTACGTAGTACATGTAAAATTTACATATAGCAATCAAATAGTCGCAGCGAGGTAGTAGTGCGATCATTGTGACATAAAATGAGGGATTGGGATAACCTGATTCCTATATCCCAACATAATGCTTAATACTATTACAATGTATTACCAAATCATATAATACCCACATGCCTGATAACAAAAGTGCACTCATTAGAAATGGACACACTGGGTTGACATAACTTACCAAATAGACGTCGGCCAGTAGCTGTGGTAAGTGGTTGGGTTTGAGAGAGACAACAATCCTGTCATCTACTGCAGACACTGTCTTCACAACAGCTGCAAGAACAGAACAAGGACTGGTGTTTAATTCCATCTGCACCAGCAATAACAACACTTCTCTCAAACCACATTCCGTCTATAAAATATGTCCACTGGAGTGCAGGTACTTCTTACTTATTCTTAGCTGTACTAGTAACGACTGTCTGTAATGTTAATACTACCTGTACCAGTAATGTCTCTCTGTAGTGTTTACTACCTGCACCAGTAATGTCTGACTGTAGTGTTTACTACCTCTACCAGTAATGTCTGTCTGTAGTGTTTACTACCTGTACCAGTAATGTCTGTCTGTAGTGTTTACTACCTGCACCAGTAATGTCTGTCTGTAATGTTTACTACATGTACCAGTAATGTCTGTCTGTAGTGTTTACTACCTGTACCAGTAATGTCTGTCTGTAGTGTTTACTACCTGCACCAGTAATGTCTGACTGTAGTGTTTACTACCTCTACCAGTAATGTCTGTCTGTAGTGTTTACTACCTGTACCAGTAATGTCTGTCTGTAGTGTTTACTACCTGTACCAGAAATGTCTGTCTGTAGTGTTTACTACCTGTACCAGTCATGTCTGTCTGTAGTGTTTACTACCTGTACCAGTAATGTCTGTCTGTAGTGTTTACTACCTGCATCAGTAATGTCTGTCTGTAGTGTTTACTACCTGTACCAGTAATGTCTGTCTGTAGTGTTTACTACCTGTACCAGTAATGTCTGTCTGTAGTGTTTACTACCTGTACCAGTAATGTCTGTCTGTAGTGTTTACTACCTGTACCAGTAATGTCTGTCTGTAGTGTTTACTACCTCTACCAGTAATGTCTGTCTGTAATGTTTACTTCCTGCACCAGTAATGTCTGTCTGTAATGTTTACTACATGTACCAGTAATGTCTGTCTGTAGTGTTTACTACCTGTACCAGTAATGTCTGTCTGTAGTGTTTACTACCTGTACCAGTAATGTCTGTCTGTAATGTTTACTACCTGTACCAGTAATGTCTGTCTGTAATGTTTACTACCTGTACCAGTAATGTCTATCTGTAGTGTTTACTACCTGTACCAGAAATGTCTGTCTGTAGTGTTTACTACCTGTACCAGTAATGTCTGTCTGTAGTGTTTACTACCTGTACCAGTAATGTCTCACTGTAGTGTTTACTACCTGTACCAGTAATGTCTGTCTGTAGTGTTTACTACCTGTACCAGTAATGTCTGTCTGTAGTGTTTACTACCTGTACCAGTAATGTCTCACTGTAGTGTTTACTACCTGTACCAGTAATGTCTGTCTGTAGTGTTTACAACCTGTACCAGTAATGTCTCACTGTAGTGTTTACTACCTGTACCAGTAATGTCTGTCTGTAATGTTTACTACCTGTACCAGTAATGTCTGTCTGTAGTGTTTACTACCTGCACCAGTAATGTCTGTCTGTAGTGTTTACTACCTGTACCAGTAATGTCTGTCTGTAATGTTTACTACCTGCACCAGTAATGTCTGTCTGTAATGTTTACTACCTGTACCAGTAATGTCTGTCTGTAGTGTTTACTTCCTGTACCAGTAATGTCTGTCTGTAGTGTTTACTACCTGTACCAGTAATGTCTCACTGTAGTGTTTACTACCTGTACCAGTAATGTCTATCTGTAGTGTTTACTACCTGTACCAGTAATGTCTGTCTGTAGTGTTTACTACCTGTACCAGTAATGTCTGTCTGTAGTGTTTACTACCTGTACCAGTAATGTCTGTCTGTAGTGTTTACTACCTTTACCAGTAATGGCTGTCTGTAGTGTTTACTACCTGTACCAGTAATGTCTGTCTGTAGTGTCTACTACCTGCACCAGTAATGTCTGACTGTAGTGTTTACTACCTGCACCAGTACATGTGTAATGTCTGACTGTAGTGTTTATTACCTGTACCAGTAATGTCTGTCTGTAGTGTTTACTACCTGCACCAGTAATGTCTGACTGTAGTGTTTACTACCTGCACCAGTAATGTCTGTCTGTAGTGTTTACTACCTGCACCAGTTATGTCTGTCTGTAGTGTTTACTACCTGTACCAGTAATGTCTGTCTGTAGTGTTTACTACCTGTACCAGTAATGTCTGTCTGTAGTGTTTACTACCTGTACCAGTAATGTCTGTCTGTAGTGTCTACTACCTGCACCAGTAATGTCTGACTGTAGTGTTTACTACCTGCACCAGTAATGTCTGATTGTAGTGTTTACTACCTGCACCAGTAATGTCTGTCTGTAGTGTTTACTACCTGCACCAGTAATGTCTGTCTGTAGTGTTTACTACCTGTACCAGTAATGTCTGTCTGTAGTGTTTACTACCTGCACCAGTAATGTCTGACTGTAGTGTTTACTACCTGCACCAGTAATGGCTGTCTGTAGTGTTTACTACCTGTACCAGTAATGCCTGTCTGTAGTGTTTACTTCCTGCACCAGTAATGTCTGTCTGTAGTGTTTACTACCTGCACCAGTAATGTCTGACTGTAGTGTTTACTACCTGCACCAGTAATGTCTGACTGTAGTGTTTACTACCTGCACCAGTAATGGCTGTCTGTAGTGTTTACTACCTGTACCAGTAATGCCTGTCTGTAGTGTTTACTACCAGTACCAGTAATGTCTGTCTGTAGTGTTTACTACCTGTACCAGTAATGTCTGTCTGTAGTGTTTACTACCTGCACCAGTAATGTCTGACTGTAGTGTTTACTACCTGCACCAGTTATGTCTGTCTGTAGTGTTTACTACCTGTACCAGTAATGTCTGTCTGTAGTGTTTACTACCTGTACCAGTAATGTCTGTCTGTAATGTTTACTACCTGTACCAGTAATGTCTGTCTGTAGTGTTTACTACCTGTACCAGAAATGTCTGTCTGTAGTGTTTACTACCTGTACCAGTAATGTCTGTCTGTAGTGTTTACTACCTGCATCAGTAATGTCTGACTGTAGTGTTTACTACCTGTACCAGTAATGTCTGTCTGTAGTGTTTACTACCTGCATCAGTAATGTCTGACTGTAATGTTTACTACCTGTACCAGTAATGTCTGTCTGTAGTGTTTACTACCTGTACCAGTAATGTCTGTCTGTAGTGTTTACTACCTGCACCAGTAATGTCTGACTGAAGTGTTTACTACCTGTACCAGTAATGTCTGTCTGTAGTGTTTACTACCTGCATCAGTAATGTCTGTCTGTAGTGTTTACTACCTGTACCAGTAATGTCTGTCTGTAGTGTTTACTACCTGTACCAGTAATGTCTGTCTGTAGTGTTTACTACCTGTACCAGTAATGTCTGTCTGTAGTGTTTACTACCTGTACCAGTAATGTCTGTCTGTAGTGTTTACTACCTGTACCAGTAATGTCTGACTGTAGTGTTTACTACCTGCACCAGTAATGTCTGATTGTAGTGTTTACTACCTGTACCAGTAATGTCTGTCTGTAGTGTTTACTACCTGCATCAGTAATGTCTGACTGTAGTGTTTACTACCTGCATCAGTAATGTCTGACTGAAGTGTTTACTACCTGTACCAGTAATGTCTGTCTGTAGTGTTTACTACCTGCACCAGTAATGTCTGTCTGTAGTGTTTACTACCTGTACCAGTAATGTCTGTCTGTAGTGTTTACTACCTGCATCAGTAATGTCTGTCTGTAGTGTTTACTACCTGCACCAGTAATGTCTGACTGTAGTGTTTACTACCTGCATCAGTAATGTCTGACTGTAGTGTTTACTACCTGCACCAGTAATGTCTGTCTGTAGTGTTTACTACCTGTACCAGTAATGTCTGTCTGTAGTGTTTACTACCTCTACCAGTAATGTCTGTCTGTAGTGTTTACTACCTGTACCAGTAATGTCTGTCTGTAGTGTTTACTACCTGTACCAGTAATGTCTGTCTGTAGTGTTTACTACCTGTACCAGTAATGTCTGTCTGTAGTGTTTACTACCTGTACCAGTAATGTCTGTCTGTAGTGTTTACTACCTGCACCAGTAATGTCTGTCTGTAGTGTTTACTACCTGCACCAGTAATGTCTGTCTGTAGTGTTTACTACCTGCACCAGTAATGTCTGTCTGTAGTGTTTACTACCTGTACCAGTAATGTCTGTCTGTAGTGTTTACTACCTCTACCAGTAATGTCTGTCTGAAGTGTTTACTACCTGTACCAGTAATGTCTGTCTGTAGTGTTTACTACCTGCACCAGTAATGTCTGTCTGTAGTGTTTACTACCTGTACCAGTAATGGCTGTCTGTAATGTTTACTACCTGTACCAGTAATGTCTGTCTGTAGTGTTTACTACCTGCACCAGTAATGTCTGTCTGTAGTGTTTACTACATGTACCAGTAATGTCTGTCTGTAGTGTTTACTACCTGTACCAGTAATGGCTGTCTGTAATGTTTACTACCTCTACCAGTAATGTCTGTCTGTAGTGTTTACTACCTGCACCAGTAATGTCTGTCTGTAGTATTTACTACCTGCACCAGTAATGTCTGTCTGTAGTGTTTACTACCTGTACCAGTAATGTCTGTCTGTAATGTTTACTACCTGTACCAGTAATGTCTGTCTGTAGTGTTTACTACCTGTACCAGTAATGTCTGTCTGTAGTGTTTACTACCTGTACCAGTAATGTCTGTCTGTAGTGTTTACTACCTGTACCAGTAATGTCTGACTGTAGTGTTTACTACCTGCATCAGTAATGTCTGACTGTAGTGATTACTACCTCTACCAGTAATGTCTGTCTGTAATGTTTACTACCTGTACCAGTAATGTCTGTCTGTAGTGTTTACTACCTGCACCAGTAATGTCTGTCTGTAGTGTTTACTACCTGCACCAGTAATGTCTGTCTGTAGTGTTTACTACCTGTACCAGTTATGTCTGTCTGTAATGTTTACTACCTGTACCAGTAATGTCTGTCTGTAGTGTTTACTACCTGTACCAGTAATGTCTGTCTGTAGTGTTTACTACCTGTACCAGTAATGTCTGTCTGTAGTGTTTACTACCTGTACCAGTAATGTCTGACTGTAGTGTTTACTACCTGCATCAGTAATGTCTGACTGTAGTGATTACTACCTCTACCAGTAATGTCTGTCTGTAATGTTTACTACCTGCACCAGTAATGTCTGACTGTAGTGTTTACTACCTGTACCAGTAATGTCTGTCTGTAATGTTTACTACCTGTACCAGTAATGTCTGTCTGTTTTGTTTACTACCTGTACCAGTAATGTTTGTCTGTAGTGTTTACTACCTGTACCAGTAATGTCTGTCTGTAGTGTTTACTACCTGTACCAGTAATGTCTGTCTGTAGTGTTTACTACCTGCATCAGTAATGTCTGACTGTAATGTTTACTACCTGCACCAGTAATGTCTGTCTGTAATGTTTACTACCTGCATCAGTAATGTCTGACTGTAGTGTTTACTAACCTCTACCAGTAATGTCTGTCTGTAGTGTTTACTACCTGCACCAGTAATGTCTGTCTGTAGTGTTTACTACCTGTACCAGTAATGTCTGTCTGTAGTGTTTACTACCTGCATCAGTAATGTCTGTCTGTAGTGTTTACTACCTACACCAGTAATGTCTGACTGTAGTGTTTACTACCTGCACCAGTAATGTCTGACTGTAGTGTTTACTACCTGCACCAGTAATGTCTGTCTGTAGTGTTTACTACCTGTACCAGTAATGTCTGTCTGTAGTGTTTACTACCTCTACCAGTAATGTCTGTCTGTAGTGTTTACTACCTGTACCAGTAATGTCTGTCTGTAGTGTTTACTACCTGTACCAGTAATGTCTGTCTGTAGTGTTTACTACCTGTACCAGTAATGTCTGTCTGTAGTGTTTACTACCTGTACCAGTAATGTCTGTCTGTAGTGTTTACTACCTGCACCAGTAATGTCTGTCTGTAGTGTTTACTACCTGCACCAGTAATGTCTGTCTGTAGTGTTTACTACCTGCACCAGTAATGTCTGTCTGTAGTGTTTACTACCTGTACCAGTAATGTCTGTCTGTAGTATTTACTACCTCTACCAGTAATGTCTGTCTGAAGTGTTTACTACCTGTACCAGTAATGTCTGTCTGTAGTGTTTACTACCTGCACCAGTAATGTCTGTCTGTAGTGTTTACTACCTGTACCAGTAATGGCTGTCTGTAATGTTTACTACCTGTACCAGTAATGTCTGTCTGTAGTGTTTACTACCTGCACCAGTAATGTCTGTCTGTAGTGTTTACTACATGTACCAGTAATGTCTGTCTGTAGTGTTTACTACCTGTACCAGTAATGGCTGTCTGTAATGTTTACTACCTCTACCAGTAATGTCTGTCTGTAGTGTTTACTACCTGCACCAGTAATGTCTGTCTGTAGTGTTTACTACCTGCACCAATAATGTCTGTCTGTAGTGTTTACTACCTGTACCAGTAATGTCTGTCTGTAATGTTTACTACCTGTACCAGTAATGTCTGTCTGTAGTGTTTACTACCTGTACCAGTAATGTCTGTCTGTAGTGTTTACTACCTGTACCAGTAATGTCTGTCTGTAGTGTTTACTACCTGTACCAGTAATGTCTGACTGTAGTGTTTACTACCTGCATCAGTAATGTCTGACTGTAGTGATTACTACCTCTACCAGTAATGTCTGTCTGTAATGTTTACTACCTGTACCAGTAATGTCTGTCTGTAGTGTTTACTACCTGCACCAGTAATGTCTGTCTGTAGTGTTTACTACCTGCACCAGTAATGTCTGTCTGTAGTGTTTACTACCTGTACCAGTTATGTCTGTCTGTAATGTTTACTACCTGTACCAGTAATGTCTGTCTGTAGTGTTTACTACCTGTACCAGTAATGTCTGTCTGTAGTGTTTACTACCTGTACCAGTAATGTCTGTCTGTAGTGTTTACTACCTGTACCAGTAATGTCTGACTGTAGTGTTTACTACCTGCATCAGTAATGTCTGACTGTAGTGATTACTACCTCTACCAGTAATGTCTGTCTGTAATGTTTACTACCTGCACCAGTAATGTCTGACTGTAGTGTTTACTACCTGTACCAGTAATGTCTGTCTGTAATGTTTACTACCTGTACCAGTAATGTCTGTCTGTTTTGTTTACTACCTGTACCAGTAATGTTTGTCTGTAGTGTTTACTACCTGTACCAGTAATGTCTGTCTGTAGTGTTTACTACCTGTACCAGAAATGTCTGTCTGTAGTGTTTACTACCTGCACCAGTAATGTCTGTCTGTAGTGTTTACTACATGTACCAGTAATGTCTGTCTGTAGTGTTTACTACCTGTACCAGTAATGTCTGTCTGTAGTGTTTACTACCTCTACCAGTAATGTCTGTCTGTAGTGTTTACTACAAGTACCAGTAATGTCTGTCTGTAATGTTTACTACCTGCATCAGTAATGTCTGACTGTAGTGTTTACTACCTCTACCAGTAATGTCTGACTGTAGTGTTTACTACCTGCATCAGTAATGTCTGTCTGTAGTGTTTACTACCTGCACCAGTAATGTCTGTCTGTAGTGTTTACTACCTGTACCAGTAATGTCTGACTGTAGTGTTTACTACCTGCATCAGTAATGTCTGTCTGTAGTGTTTACTACCTGCACCAGTAATGTCTGACTGAAGTGTTTTCTACCTGTACCAGTAATGTCTGTCTGTAGTGTTTACTACCTGTACCAGTAATGTCTGACTGAAGTGTTTACTACCTGCATCAGTAATGTCTGTCTGTAGTGTTTACTACCTGCACCAGTAATGTCTGACTGAAGTGTTTACTTCCTGCACTAGTAATGTCTGACTGTAATGTTTACTTCCTGCACCAGTAATGTCTGTCTGTAATGTTTACTACCTGCATCAGTAATGTCTGACTGTAGTGTTTACTACCTGTACCAGTAATGTCTGTCTGTAATGTTTACTTACTTGTTCCAGTAATGTCTGTCTGTAGTGTTTACTACCTGTACCAGTAATGTCTGTCTGTAATGTTTACTACCTGCATCAGTAATGTCTGTCTGTAGTGTTTACTACCTGCACCAGTAATGTCTGTCTGTAATGTTTACTACCTGTACCAGTAATGTCTGTCTGTAATGTTTACTACCTGCACCAGTAATGTCTGTCTGTAGTGTTTACTACCTGCACCAGTAATGTCTGTCTGTAGTGTTTACTACCTGTACCAGTTATGTCTGTCTGTAGTGTTTACTACCTGTACCAGTAATGTCTGTCTGTTGTGTTTACTACCTGCACCAGTAATGTCTGTCTGTAGTGTTTACTACCTGCACCAGTAATGTCTGTCTGTAATGTTTACTACCTGCACCAGTAATGTCTGATTGTAGTGTTTACTACCTGCACCAGTAACGTCTGACTGTAGTGTTTACTACCTGTACCAGTAATGTCTGTCTGTAATGTTTACTTACTTGTTCCAGTAATGTCTGTCTGTAGTGTTTACTACCTGTACCAGTAATGTCTGTCTGTAGTGTTTACTACCTGCACCAGTAATGTCTGACTGTAGTGTTTACTACCTGCACCAGGAATGTCTGACTGTAGTGTTTACTACCTGTACCAGTAATGTCTGTCTGTAGTGTTTACTACCTGTACCAGTAATGTCTGTCTGTAGTGTTTACTACCTGTACCAGTAATGTCTGTCTGTAGTGTTTACTACCTGTACCAGTAATGTCTGTCTGTAGTGTTTACTACCTGTACCAGTAATGTCTGTCTGTAGTGTTTACTACCTGTACCAGTAATGTCTGTCTGTAGTGTTTACTACCTGTACCAGTAATGTCTGACTGTAGTGTTTACTACCTGTACCAGTAATGTCTGTCTGTAGTGTTTACTACCTGTACCAGTAATGTCTGTCTGTAGTGTTTACTACCTGTACCAGTAATGTCTGTCTGTAGTGTTTACTACCTGTACCAGTAATGTCTGACTGTAGTGTTTACTACCTGTACCAGTAATGTCTGTCTGTAATGTTTACTACCTGTACCAGTAATGTCTGATTGTAGTGTTTACTACCTGCACCAGTAATGTCTGACTGTAGTGTTTACTACCTGTACCAGTAATGTCTGTCTGTAATGTTTACTACCTGTACCAGTAATGTCTGTCTGTAGTGTTTACTACCTGTACCAGTAATGTCTGTCTGTAATGTTTACTACCTGTACCAGTAATGTCTGTCTGTAGTGTTTACTACCTGCACCAGTAATGTCTGTCTGTAGTGTTTACTACCTGTACCAGTAATGTCTGACTGTAGTGTTTACTACCTGTACCAGTTATGTCTGTCTGTAGTGTTTACTACCTGTACCAGTAATGTCTCACTGTAGTGTTTACTACCTGCATCAGTAATGTCTGTCTGTAGTGTTTACTACCTGTACCAGTAATGTCTGACTGAAGTGTTTACTACCTGTACCAGTAATGTCTGTCTGTAGTGTTTACTACCTGCATCTGATTCAGTAATGTCTGTCTGTAGTGTTTACTACCTGTACCAGTAATGTCTGTCTGTAGTGTTTACTACCTGTACCAGTAATGTCTGTCTGTAGTGTTTACTACCTGCATCAGTAATGTCTGTCTGTAGTGTTTACTACCTGTACCAGTAATGTCTGACTGAAGTGTTTACTACCTGTACCAGTAATGTCTGTCTGTAGTGTTTACTACCTGTACCAGTAATGTCTGACTGAAGTGTTTACTACCTGCATCAGTAATGTCTGTCTGTAGTGTTTACTACCTGTACCAGTAATGTCTGTCTGTAATGTTTACTACATGTTCCAGTAATGTTGTGGCTTACCTTGGATGATATCATTAGTGTGGTAATAATCTATAGGCCTCTGGTGTGCACCATGGGAAGGCAGGTCTGAGGATGGGCAGAGAGCCTGGACAGAACAACGAACAAACTCAGGATGATCACTCTGTTTCAACTTCTTCTGCATGCAGACAAATCAATCTTTACATTTTCAAAACATGTCAAGAATCTGATACATTTGAAGTCATATGCACTGCCCTTTCTCAAGTCAAGGAACAAAACTGGTAAAACCAGTCTAACTCTACTGAGCAGACCACTGATAAACATTGTCTTAGGGTAAATCAGATAGACCCCTTTCCAAACTCCGGGTTGAATGAAAGAATGGTTATGCACATTCAAACAATTTGTTATCCTTTGATGGAGATATACGAGTTATAAATACAGTCTACAATGTCCATTTTTGGTTATCTTCTCCAATAAAACAAATGTATTGACTGTACACAGAGTGGACCTACAGTGATGTCCATGTCCTGGATGTCTCGGGCCCCTCCACTGGTCAGGCACAACAGCTTCACGAAGAAGCCAAAATCCTTCAAACTGACGATCTTCCCAACCACTATGTCTCCGGACTGGACCATCTGTTATAGAAGGGACAGGCATTCCTTTTTAACATACATGTAACAATCCATCAATGGAGCCCTACAAATGTCCCGACTCATTTTGTTCAAGCTATTGATTCTGAGACATTAATTTTGATTTTGTAAAACCCAGTAGAAGGTAAAGTTAAAAGAAGGAAAAGTTAATGGGGGGGGGCTGGAATACTGGTAAAATGGCATCTGACAAAAGGGTTTACCAAGAAACAGATTGTTCCCTGTGACACTCCTTTCGTTGAAAAAAAGTATTTCTACCACTGCATTGTTATCTTGCACTGTCTGTATACTTTTCCTGAATACTGTAACAATATAACATGTGGTAATTTGCCCTTGGATAAGAATTCACTTTTAGTTTTACTTTATTGAAATGGACAAGTTACCAGAAGGCTTGCTGTAAGGTCTACCATCATTGCTTGGGGAGAAAGATTGAGACATCTTGTTCCTACCTTGTAGAACCTCTCTTTGGCAGGGAGTATTGGAACAGCCATGAACTGCTCCAGGGGGGGGAGGACAGCGTAATAGTCTGGACAGAGGATAGAAACATAGTAAAGTCAATGGAAACCTTGATAACATCAAGATACACAATTATATATCAGCTGCTACAGTTTCACTTCCCTCATGGTTAGGGACATAATTTCATAATCAGAAATTGAGATTGAAAGCGAGGCCAGACAAGGCATCCATGCTTTGTCAGAACTGCTGAAATGGTGAGACCCTTCCGTAGTATTTTCTACTGTTTTCACAAGCGATTGTTCATACATAGTTGGACTAAGTCTTATGGTGACATAACCCTTAAGGTTAGGGAAGTTGCAAGGCATCAGACAAGTGTCAAAAGAACCAGACAACAGCTCAGAAGGACCAGACACCAGCTAGGCAAAAACAACAGCGTCATTATTCACGTCTGTTGTATAATGCCGTCTTCAAAGGCGATGAGAAAGTAAAACATGCTGTACAAGCTAAACTAGATCGTGAATCGCAATGGACAAAGAAGATGCAGAAGTGTGGTATCAAAACGTGCCACACTATCCACCAACAGGCCACACATTCAGCAAAAAGCCTTCTGTGCGTAAGCATATCAAATAACAGGTGACAGATATGTGCCATAACGTCTGGATCGTTCCTACTACAGCAAGGGCACATGCTACCACTCCTGGAAGATGAGAGATGTGACTTTACATTGCGCTTGATTATATACAACCTACCAAAAGGGTAATTGTGCCTTGATCGACGCCCTACCTACATTCTGTAACCTGATCACCTGGGGAAAACGTAACAGTGACCGATGCAAACTGTGTGGTAACCGAGAAACACTTCACCACGTCCTGAACCACTGCAGTGTCTCTCTCCAGCAAGGACGATACACCTTCTGACATAATGCCATATTAAAGTACATAACAGCATCCAGGAGGCTATCAATCTCCCACAGACCAACGCTACAGTCTACGCAGACATCCAAGGACACCGTGCCGGTGCACATACTACCTACAACTCAGAAATCGGACTAAGTCACCTATTAGCTACCTCACGGAACAAAGGACAATCCACAAACAGGAACTAACTATGGCCTTTGAACAAAACATTAAAGCAAGCCATGACCAAAAGGTAAACAAATATTCAGTCCTAACGACAGACTTCAGAGCTGCAGGCACCACAGCCACACTTACCTGCTTCGAGGTTTGATCAAGGGGACTCATCACACCCGACAACAAAAGCAGACTTCGGACAATGTTTAAAGCAGTGAAGGCAAAAATCCCCAAGAACCTTTTCAGAAACACTGGCCGCATAGCTATTCTGTCGTCATACGCTATATATGGAATGCACGCCACAAGTTGCACTGGGAAGCAGACACTTTATTTTGCAATCTCTCTTTTAAAAAATATGTATTAATTATTGATTCGTATTCTATCTGTAAATTGATTTGTGTCTCCCGGCATGTTTGGTCATCACACGACCATCGTGACCTGGGCTTTGTGACCTACCTTCTTTCTTATTTCTGAATAAAGAATGATTTTACAGATGGTAGAATCCACCATGCCGATGGTCTGCAATGTGAGATATCACGCACTACACCACAGGATAGCACATAATGTGCAACAGGACTTTGAAGTGTATACTGAATCATTGAATGCTGTACATACTGTACACAAGAAAAATGATGATGATACAAGAAAAAGCATTTTGAAGCCTGAGTATGTAGTATGTTTTAAAAATGATCATTACTGAGCAAATAAAGTAAGTAAAGTGTGACCTTCCTCATCCTTCCCTGCGTGTGTGCGGCGCACGTGTGAGGTCGCTCTGGTCTGGAACCGCACGTCCGCTTTCCTCACGATAAAAGACTCCATCCTCTGCTGAAACAATGACATCGCCCTGTGGTGGGAAACAGTCATACATAGTACAATATATATACAGTACTAGTACAATTGGTATTATTTAAGTACAGCTACATGTACATCATAGTACATGTTATTGTAATTGTTTTTTTGCTAGCATAGTTGAGACCTGTTAGACTTGTACCAAATACATTTAAATTTGTAGACATGTAACACATGACTTCTACTGATAACACTGATCATGCCTGTACAGGATGATTTGAACATAACTTATGTCAACCTGTAAGGCTGACACTAACGTCTACTCATCATACCGCTATATGGTATAAAATAGTGCTCGAGGTTTGTGTACACACATATCTATAACGTTATCTGTATTTGTAAAGCCAGTATAACCGCCTTTTGGCGTACCACACCGGCTTAGCAGGCACACGGCGCGGCAGCAGCTGGCTTTGGTACATGTACATATATAGTTTATCAGATATATATCAGTACCTCTCTGTGTCATTCACCGCTGTCATTTCTGACAATCCAAACTCCTCCTGAATCCTAGCACGGAGACTGCTTCCGTGGAAAGTTGCGGAGACATCCATCATAGTCATGTCCACGAGGTGTCCCAGGGTGGGGGGAGACCCCAGGGTGGGGGAAGATGCCAGGGATCCCTGGGAGAAACGTCGACTGAGGTCCATTACAATGAGATGTGTCCTGAAAACTTACCTGCAACAGGGTGCACGTGAAGAAACAAGTGCATATAAGCAGGGTTCGACATACTCACATGCAATTGGCATTGAACCTCCTTGCTATTTTCAAGATTTGCATGTAAAAAATATAACATATTTTTAATACAATGTTATAGAATTTCTGAGCATGCAGCATAACGTCAAATGTGTAAAAAAATTATTTTGTTTGCAGTGTAAATCTAAAAAGTCTATCACGTTGCCTCTCAACAAGGACATTATGTCCTTGCTCTCAAGGTTTGTAAAGTTGCATAATTTTTTCTCACTATCCCTCCTTCATGATCAGAATCGTGCGGACAGTACAGGACAGTCTGGACTACTGGCACATCTACTATGATCTAGTTTGTAACAAACTGATTCCTTCCTGGCCTATGGTTTTGGCCTATGGTTTGCTATAAATTACGAGGAATGCTTCGACTCTCGAGATGGTGCGGACATAGCAGAACTAGTCGACTGTTGGAGGCATATTTGCAATATCCTTTAAATCCTGATTTTAATGCGAATTTTATTGTCGAACACAAGAGAACACTCTTACATTACAAGTACTTCATCCAGAGTTCGGCCAGTCCGAGGTAACCAGCAGATCCGTAGAGTCAAGTCTTAAGATACCTCAACCGGACCTGGACAACTTATCTTCTCCACAAACTGTCAGTATTGTCTCCGGAATCAGGGGTGACGCCGCCATATTGTGTCTGTGGGAGCATGTTGGCAAATAAGGCACCTACCACAGGTGGTTGGGGGTGTTAATTTTTTATATTACTCTATGCTGCATAACGAAAGGTTACACCACAGCTAAATATTCCTTTGTTCCATATGAAACTATATGAATAAGCTAGTGCAGACAATACTACAGGTTTGACGCATATCAAAACTGTATTTTAAAACGGCCCAAAGTCCGTCGAGGGGTCACCGCCAGTTTGGTGTCACCCATTTCCAAGCTGCAGTACCATGAAGGATGACTAGAGAGCGCTTCAGTTCAGGTTTGTATGGACTCTAGGACGACATCATCTGGGCATCCCAAAATTGATGCGAGCAAGGAGGTTTGATATAGCCTGCTTGAAGTGAGCGTGCGAAAAATAAAAAAAGGTTTGGCAAAAAAAGGGGCCACGAAGGTTGAACAAATATGCAGAGTATGGTAACGTTAAATGCCGAACAATAGATTCTTCATTTCTGTTCTTTTAGCTATTTCACATATTCTCCTTTGATATTGGAATTAATTTTTGGTATTCCACGACATTAATAGTATCATTTTCCCGATACATGCATTTTCTTTCATTTCGCGGCATACATTTGCTCATTTTGCATCTGTTTTTCGAAGTAGGGGTAGACCCAGAGTCACCTAATTAGACAATCCACGTATCTTAAGCGATACAAAATTACAAGATACTAAGGAACTACGAAGGGCCATGGAGGATAAAGTGCTGTGGAGGAAGCAGTACTCGAGAAAGCCGTAGAGATTTTACTATGCAAGTCAGCGATGCGGAAACTGTGGTGGTTGGATTACGATGACTGTTTCAATTCAACTTCGGTGTAATCAATGGGAACATTATCGACGCGTTGTTGTGGTGTTGTCAGACAGACTGGGACGGCAAGATTCACGACGACGGGACGACGTTAGGCATCGGGATGTGGAGGTGTTTTGTGATGTTGTTTTTTTAGGTAGATGATCCACGAGTTCTGTTGAAAATTTGAACAAATATTCTGATGACATTGCATTTTGGCACAAAGGAAATATTTTGATGAACCTTCATAATTAATATGTACAAAAAAAGAGCAAAATTCTTAACTATAAATATAAAAAACTACATAACAAAACATTAAAAGACATAAAAATCAAACAACTACTGATAGAAAAATAACCTTAAACCATAAAGAAAATATCTTCGTTTACTTTTCAATCCCCCAAATACAATATTCAGCACAACATTCTGTACTTAAAACTTCTTAATTTCCTTAGATAAAAAAAGGAAAGTTTTAAAAAAATCAAATGAAAACATGAGTTACAACATATTCTACAAGATAAAAACAATAAAAACATTTCCATTAATCGATCACATCACACAAAACATCTTTTCCTTTTTTTTTGCATTTTCACAAAATTTTATAATTAAGAAAAGTATTGATAAACTAGGGTTTAACGACCCCATACCTTCGCCGACTGATGTTATCCTTATCGGGAAGCAAATTATAATTCTTTTTTTCATTAATCATGCAAATAAGGACCTAATTTGCATGGATCATATCAGTTGATCATCTTCCCTACCCAAATAACACAAGTATGTTCAAAGTAAGACAGTCTTAGAAAAGAAGCCTTTCGTAGTATTTCCTCATAAATTATGTAGATGAGGCCCTCATTTTCATGGTCTATGTCTGATTATGTCCACATCTACTTAATTTTCAAATGCTGCAAGAATGAAATCCCCATCATTTACCATTTTGGAGTTATAGTACAGTGTATTTTACCATTAATCATACACATCAGGTATTACTTTGCATAACTGAATTTTATTGAAATTCCTCTCTTTCTCAGTTACATGTCACATGTTTATGAGTCATATAATGGAATGCATCGGATTTATAAACTTTCCTCGTTGATTCTGCAAATTAGTGACCGTTCCGGATTTGCAGAATTAGTATACGATCTTGTCAATCATCACTCAAGCTGTCTACATGTCAAATATCATGACAATCCGTCAACCCCTTCTTGAATTATTCGATTCCCATTCAAAGTTTGGAACGAAATCGGCTCCTGCAGTTCCAAACTAGGATCCCCAAACCTAGACTCTCCCTCCCGAGAGCTATCTACCAATCAAAAGTCATGACCAGACCATGTCCAAAACACGAGATATCAAACCGGAAGTTCCGCTGCAGTACCACCGCAAGCCGTTAGGGGGCCCAAAATCTAATTATTTCTACCCACGTACCCACGTACCTTTATACTTCTTATTAGTACATAGTTATGGTACAAACTTAAGGGGGTATGTTATTAGGTTTTTACCATAACTATGTAGTTAAGTAGTATAAAGGTACATGCTAAGAAACATACTTAAAGCGCGTAAGACACTAAAATACAACATTTTCTATTAGGCCACAGCAAGAACATTTTATGGATGACATCAGCGCGTGCATTGATTTTCGCCTGATTTTGAAATAGAAAACAATACTTTTTTACCATTTGGCAATGGTCAATATGGGCCGAAAACGGGGCAACATGTTTTAAACGTTTGTCATTTCCATTGCAAAAACGCTCTAGATGCCATAAAAGGGCATTTGAACATGTAGGAATTGTGAAAATCGGTACAAATGTGTTGCACAATTATTTTGTGTATGCAAGCTGTAATAACATTGCTCCTCGTCACCAACTTACAGGACACAGTGCAGCCCTCGTACCAAACTTGAATTAGTCTGTAATTGCTGTGCCATTATTATCAACAAAGTGTAATCCGATGTGTTTTTCTTGAATGAAGTGAAGTACTAACAAATCCGATTACAGGGTCAGATGAAGTAACTAATGTTATGCGGTTTGAATAGACCATTGTCTAGCTGGTTGTCCGTTGAAGACAGAATAAATTTAAAAAGACGGGTCATTTCTGAGGCACAGAAATTTAGGCAGGACTTCAGTTGAGACGAAGTCAGCAGAGCCAGCATTATTTAGTCACAATCAGTCTGCCACATGACTAAGGAGACTCCAGTGCCCAGTGTATGGAAAACCTTGTCTCTGCGTTCATGATGTGCTGTACAAACCCGGATCTAAATTTATAATGAGTTAATGTTGACATCAGTGTTAGTTACTGTTTTATTGAATACAACCGGGATAAAAGACGTGTTGGTTGTAACGTTACGTCTTATTTCTTCAATTCTTCTTACATGCTTTATGGTATTCAAGTTTGAAAATGTGGATATCCGTGTGTTGTTATTTTTTCGCCCGCGCGCACTAATGAGTCTGTATAGGATGTCATCCATAAAATTTACTTGCTGTGGCCTTATCTGTAATAGGAATAGCATCATTTAATGAATGCATGAATAGAAATGTTTGATAAAACAAATACACGCCCTTCTGATGTACTCTAACATTGAACCACCAGAAACCATACTCCAGCTCTTGATTCTTATCTGATCTTCCTGTTATGTACAAGGGGGTTAATATTTTGAAAAATACCAAATATTTACATTTTCTTATTCAGATAGACCGTCTTTGTATTTGTAGGTGCGTATTTTAGCAAAAACTGCACTTTTGCGAAATAGTACCTCCCCCTGATACCCTCACACAATGTGCCACAGCAAGATGACAGTACAATTACATTAAGATTGATTAGGATATAATACCTCATGATTGTTAATTCACAGCACTAGATGAACTAGATCTAGTGTGCCTGTACAGATATGGTACAGAGCATGATAGGTGAATTATGTTGTAACTCATGTTGATTATGTCTCCTTGCAGTAGTACATCCCTGCTGAAGTCTGCTAGCCACAAGACTGTGGATTAGGGCAGCTCTATCCTGAAGATCTATTTTACTTCAAGGGTCAGTCTTCACTATATATATTTAACTAAAAGAGCCGTGAAACCTTGTGTGTAATGCTTGCCAAACAGTTGTATGTATCAAATGTGTGAAAAAATATCTTGCCACCTACATGTACATGTAGCTCAATTCTTTCGGGTCCATCTCTGTCTCTGAGCTCAATTCTTTCGGGTCCATCTCTGTCTTCCCTCTTTTTACGCTAAAAACAGGGAAGACAATTATACGCAAAATATGGTCGCCTCGCTACAAATTACGTGCAAAAGATGGCTTTCCCTATTGCGAATTGCGGGAAATCAAAATTGGCTGCTTACGGCTTACGGGAAGCTTAAGTTTCACATGGGCACATCAATTTCACACAAGGAAGCAGAACAGTTTCCGGGTTGTGTGTGCCGCAGGCTGCCAAAACTTACAGTCCTATGGCCGCACATGGGTTCGCCCTTTGATAGCCTCTGGCTAGTTGGGCAACCCTGGCATGTACATGCTGAACCAATAAATACATTAAAAAAATAAAATGCTGGGATTTCTATAGTTAAGGACATCGATGTGGATACCCTAGAGTGGCACGACAAATACGTTGAAGTTGAGGAAAAAAGTTACCGTTTTTTCAACATTTTGACGACCACTCTTAAATTGGGTCATACGGAACTGCAGCCGACTCACCCCGACAGGTAGCTGTAAAGGTCACGTGCATTTATACAAGAATGGGCAAACTTGAAAAGCTCATACATACGATCCGAAAGATCGATGTGCCCCCAAAACACATGGCATAAAGGATCTGAGACGGGACGAAGCATCCATTTTACATGCGCTGGAGATCCTGGGAAAGTAAAGGGACTATCCATTTCAATTGGGGCGTCTCGGAAGGGATTTGCCATCCATTTTACATAGACTATAGAGGCTGGATGAGAGGGACCATTCAAGGTCAGGTTAGAGGGAGAGGGAAATAAATTTCACGTCAGAGTGAGGATATGGGGAGAGGGAACATCCATTTAATTTCATGCCAGTTTTAGGTGGGGGGGGGGGGAAGCATCATTTTTTTCTCAAAATCAAATTGAAATATAAACTAAACACCTGTTTCTAAAACTGTTTATTTGATAGCAATTGTTGACAAAACAGAGGAATGCAAACTAGCAAGGATGTTTTATCAAAAGCACTGTCTGATTAAAACCTCCTTCAGTCCTTGGTATTAGTGTGCGATAGCGATAGCGGCAAAATTATGCGGCTTTGTCGCCAGATTCAACCCAGAGAGTGCGTTCTATGTGAGTTCGGTACTTTTGCGCCATCGAGGATTGTGGCGGTAACGTTATCCTCAAGAGTTTTTTTTTTCCCATTTCCCCTTTATCACAGAGATTTTTAGCGAGAGAAAATGAGTCAAAACACGAAGGTGCGCATGCTCATCCGTTTCCTTAGTCCTTACATGATCTACATAATTCATTTCATTGACACATCCGACTTATAATTCCTGTTGTTCAAATCAAGTACACATGAGCCATTGAACCTTGACCTTTCAATACCGTCAACCTAACGTTACATGCCAAATATCATCACAATCCATCTATTCTCATTATATATTCATACTTATACACCTGATATTATTATATTCATACTTATGCTGACCACAAATACATGTACTGTATCCGGGAACACAAGCAAAACAATACCTCCATTTTTTCATGGAGGTTCTTCGGACTGCTTGCTGAACTTTTCTATGATAATGTGCGTGTCGTTGTTGCTCTACTGAGTTTATATACCTCGACGTTTATACGAATGACGTCATAGGCAGATGCACTTTGTGTCTAGGTGTTCCTTTCGAAAATAGCTGATAATATCGAAGCACACGTTGAAAGCAACAGTCTTCACATATTTTCGAAATATGTATGATAATAGAATTTGATAAAGTGTATGTTTTTATAATCAGATAGTCTAATGTAAAAGAAATCTAAAATTTTAAGAAGAATTTGTACCCCTCGTGTGAGAAAAGGTTTCGCCCACCACGCCTTCGATGTCAAACTGCTCAAATACTATCACTCCGCGTCCAGTTGAGGAACTATTCCTTTTAGTTGGTAGTTGTTTGTATACGGTGCTTAGATATTACAAAATGATTACATGTGATTCATTCAAGCCGTAATTGTAACCTACATTGCATCTACTTCACAGAATTTAAGTGTGATAAATGTAGAACTACTTTCTGATGGCGGATGGATTTCAATGCGCGCCACACCCTGTACCAAGCCAAAATGGCTGCTATGGTGGAAACTAAGATTTGGTACTGCTGAAAAACTGTATTTACAGCACTGCTCGTCTTCACTACGCTGTCTACAAGAATGGATAACACAAGAAACTATTTCTAGAGTGTCCATAGATATATACAGTGGTTCAAGGTTGCCAGTTTTTACTTCAGTGCGAAGCTTTTGGGTGAAAGCCGCTCGGAAGTTGACGAGTGGACAGACGACTTCGACTGTGGAGTGTTTTTTGTGAAGATTGATTTGGTCGCAACGAAGGAAAAGAAAGATTGAACTTCAAGATGATGATGGAACATCTGCCGAACCAGGTGAGTCTGTGGTTGTAGATTCTACTGGTCAGGAACCAGGTTGGCATATCTTGGTTGTTGTGTGTATTTTGTACATAAAAATACATTCGGAATCTGCAAACACAGTTTTTGACTACTATTACTAAGACCAAGCCACTTACTAAGTTACTCCAGTAACCATCGAAACAACTTTAGCAAAATACCATTTCAGAAAAACGTACAATTGTTGTGATCGCTGCAGCTGTTTATTTTGTCTTCCGATGTGTATTCTGGTAAGAATTGAAAAAAAATCATGATCTATGAATATCAAAATTATCTAGGTCACCAAATAATAATTTGCAAGGATTTAGTCAAGACAGTAACGGTTAATTTGTCAACCTTGTGTATCTGAGTGTATATGTCATACTTGTTAGGATGTGTCTGTGTAGTACAGTACAAGTATACTGCTTCCCTTCATGCTGTAACACACCAGGTTTGTACTGAACAGAACAAGCTGCATATCGATCCGGACAGATTCATTTGATCCACTCTCTCCTTTCCATAAGCGTGGTGGGTTCTTGAAGTATGACTCTCCTCAAAGTCAAACGCTGGACCTCCATTTAACGTCCTATCGGAGGGATGTTCCTAACTGATGCTAGCTATTCTATAGTATTCACCTGAGCTAAGTGAGGAAACTGGTTTAAACTAAAGTGCCATTCTTTAGGGAAATGTTAGTGTTTTAGGGAATCAAACTCAGTATCTTTGGGTCCTGAGTCAAAATAACCCTAACCACAGGGCCACCATGACACCTGCAAGTTGCTGTCGTACAGTCCTATATTTTGCTCCAGGTACTAGTACTATGATCTCAGTATCAGCCTCACATGTTGCCTCTGCTCAATTTACTTGCATCATTATAAATTATGATTTATCATGGCAAATGCACAAGAAGTAAATAGGAACAGAAGCCATACTTTGATTGTGGAAAAAAGATTTCCTAATAGTCTGATGGAGTCTCAAATATTTGCAGTTAAAGCTATTGGTATCAGGATGTTATAATTTAAACAATACCTTTCATTATCAGAAATTATATCAAGATATTTTGTCATGATGTATATTTCTTTCATATGTTGTAAAATATGAACACATGTAGCAGTGGATATGTGTGTAATTTTGTATTTTGTTTATGTTGTTCCTCCAGGCTGTGATAATGTTAGATACAGATGTTACGAACTGGTCTGCAATTCATGATATGACAAAGGCTTTTGTTCTACATGTTAGTTGTAGCACACACGGTTTCCATATCAGGGCTCCAAATTCATTGTTGGGAATCGGTGCACTGGTGCACCCAACCTAAAAATTTAGGTGCCCAGAAAGAATTTTGTATGCGCAATATAGAATTAAGTTCAGTAAAACCAATTTACAAACCCTTCTGCCTCTTAAAAACTTAAGTCTTACTCTAAAATTCTTACACCAACTTCAAAATCTTAAACAAGTAATACATCAAGGTACAACAAATTAAATTTCACGAATATTTTATAGAAGAACTTTATTGCACGACAATTGTACATGGTACAAGGTATGGCAAGAATTTGTTAATATAACACAAAGTGGAAGTATAGAATAAGACTTAACATCATAATTACTAATACAATAGTATAGAATAATTACTAATACAGTACAATAAGGGCTAGCATACTTATTATATAGTGCTGTGTACCTAGACTCATATCATATTCAGGTTCAGGTCAGGATTCAAGTCTTAAAAGCTCAGTACTAGTAATATACACAAAACAGCGATGTTTTTGTCTTTATATATTATAACACAAATTTCACAATCTATGGAAGATTTTAGATTGTTTAGAACAAAATGGAGAATATACACGAGAGATTTTTTTTGTAAGCCCAAACTTGGATCCCGACGTTTAGTTTTTTTTTTTACTTATACATAGTTAGACCTAAATATTTTTGGCCAGTTGAGGTCCAGGGTTTAGGTGCGCAGCACTAACTCTGTATACTACATCATGTAAGTGTACAATTGTCAATAGTACCTTTACTCAATAGCTAACAAGTACAAAAATATAAAGGTGCACTATAGTATAGCTAGTGTGCCTACAGTCAAAAAAAATTAGGTGCACAAAGGTGCAAGGATTTGGGCTAGGGAGCTCACACACACATACAATTTCACCCTCGTATTTTTTCAAATGTGCATGCTTGCATATGTGAGAGATACCCACTGACCAGTGTATTTTTGTCTGTGGGACAGGAAGGTTTATACAGCAGTATGGGTAGTGGGGTGAAGTCTGTATTGTACCATCCCTGGCCGCCTTACTTTGCGTGTATAGAACTCCAACCTCTGCTACAAGACAGAAGAGCAATATTGCTGCATCTGCAACATCATGATAACATAAAAATGTCTTACTTGATGTTTTCCACAGAACACCCAGGCAGACCCTGAGGTTCTCTTCACCAAGCTGGAGCGGATTGGGAAGGGTTCGTTCGGAGAGGTGTTTAAGGGCATCGACAACAGGACCAAGGAGGTGGTGGCTATCAAGATCATCGACCTGGAGGAGGCTGAAGATGAGATCGAGGACATTCAGCAGGAGATCACAGTTCTTAGTCAATGTGACAGTCCTTATGTTACCAAGTACTTTGGATCTTTTCTCAAGGTGACTTAATCTTATTTATCATTCATGATAGTTCCCAGTCACAGTGACTCACACTCTGGAAAATTGTATTCTTCACCTTTCTGCCAAATTTCTATTGACCTAAAAAGAAAGGTTAGCTCAAGAAAGCCATTTTTGTAATACTGACTGTAGCACAATAACTAGTAATGACATCAAATAGATTTGCATGAATTATTATCTGACATTAAATTAAGGTACTTGTCTTAAAAGATTAGGCCCACTATACATTGAGCCTTTCGCGACAGCGGTACTGGCGACAGCGGGAACCCCAAATAAAGAGAATTCCCGCTGGCGTAGTCTCACTGTCTTCAAATTTTCTCCCGACAACTCTTAAGTGGTCGCCCGACAACTCAGCAGGAGTCCATGACAACTTCAAAGTCCATATAAAGAGAACACGTCGGGCTCGCGACAGCGCAAGGTCAGGGTTTCGGTGATTAGCATATGGACGGGCTAATTGAAATGAGCCTCTCGTCATTCTGAACCACTTGCATCACACAGTCTGCCCTGGACAAATTTCTGCCAAAAGGTCGCCGGTACCCTTACAAGTTACATAACGCCAGATCGCCCGTGGCCACCCCGTGCCAAAGCAATGGCAGCGGGGAGGTAAGCAGGGTGGATCTAGCTGGGCGACGTCTCAACAACATCTCCTGGTATCTCAGCCGTCTCCTCTGCACTAGCCTTGCTCGTTGTCTCATGTTGGATAAGACACGAATGATATACATAAAGAAAAACACCTGAAACATTTTGATTCCGCGCGTCATGTCAAAGGTCACAATAGGTCAGGTTAGGTCACTACTGCAATCTAAGCGCTGCAAGTGTCCTGCCAGATTTCCGGGCGTTGTGTCTGAAGACCTCCCGACAGTGGGAAATATAGCCGCTGTCGCAAACAGCTGGGTGTTAATTGGGCCTTCGAGTCCAATTGTGCATCAAACTTGTATTTTCAAGACAGTCAAAAAGACTGTAATATGTTCTTGTCTGATGTTGTGATCTTTATTTACCTAGGGCACCAAACTATGGATTATAATGGAGTATCTGGGTGGAGGTTCAGCGTTAGACTTGGTAAGTGATGACAAATTATTTCCTTATATTGTATGAAAACTAGACTTATGTGTTCCTGCTGATTTTGTGCATTTGTGAATGAAATTTTTATGTCTTTGACTGTTTCACAGTGTTTAGCTATAGTTAGCTGGCCTCTCACTGGACTGCACCAACCTGCACAGATTGGTGCCAATTGATGCAATTTGTCGCCTGAATTTTTTAACCTTTGAAAGATTCGCAGAATGGCACAAAGCAGCACAATTTACATGTGCCTACCAATGTTGTGCCAAGTATCATAATCAAAAGTCCTTTCATCACTGCAAATCACTTTTTGATGCATTTCTAATCATTGAACAGTTTTTTCTGACTCAGTGGCGTTACAATGATTTCCAATATATCCAGCTTATCTGGACTTCATTCATAAATGTGTCGCACATCAGTGAGACAGTAAGGGATGATTGGTTCAGTTTCCTAGTGCTATTTGGCACAGTCCAGTGAGATACCCGCTGTCTGTAGGACTGAAAAAAACCTTCAAGCATTATGGATTAAGGATGGACTCAGCAATTTCTGATTATGTCTTTTGGACTGGAGGGGCAACAAAGCAGTTTGGGTGAGGGGCTGAAGTCTGCCATCTGTGATTGCCTAATGTTCATGTGATAAACAATTCTCATGTGCCCGATGTGTTCCCAGATGAAGGCCGGCACGTTTGAAGAACACTTCATCGCAACTATTCTACGGGAGATCCTGAAGGGCCTGGACTACCTCCACTCGGAGGGGAAACTCCACAGAGATATCAAAGGTGGGCAGGGTAGCATCAGGACTACTTCTGGAGACCGGTGTGGGTACGGCCGGGAATTCTGAGCTAGTAGGAGAATTCAGGGTGTCATAGACTCGACTCACACTGCTCCGCCCCATGTTGTAAAAAAAGTCATGACCCGTATTGACGCATCTCGAATCTTTGTTTTACAGTCCACTTGTAGACCTCATCATTCAAACCCTTAGTAATCTTGGTGTATGCTTCCTTTTTTCAGAAAGTTTCCATCTTACTTTTTATCCTATAATTGTTCCACTGCCCGATCAAACAGTGAGTTTCCTCGCTGCTCCAGTTTGAGCTGTTACGTTCAGCCATGTCTGGGGAACACGCTCGGAAGATTAATCAGCACACAAAAGCAAAAATACAGGGCAATTACCGGTAAACAAGTCTGACAGAAGAACTCAGGTGTATGCTGTGCGTTCCGAAGCGCGGGAGAATTCAATTTGAATATGACCCCTGACGTCCTGCAAGCGGAAAGCCGGGGCCACGACACCTGCATTTTCGCTTGTCAGGTTTGGAGCGCCAAAGACCTCCCGCAAGGCGGTCGCACGTTACCTCCAAGGTGAACATACGGCCAAATCGCACGGACCGTAAAAATGCCAAATTTGGGCAAGGTTTGGGCAAGTTGCCTTGTTGACCAAATTTGGGCATGGTTTGGGCAAGATCCATTGTTGCCTTGTCGCCTCGGTTAATCTCCAAGCGCCAAAACAAAAAAAATGAGTAAAAATTCTGTGTTCCAGCTGCCAACGTGTTACTGTCGGAGAACGGAGACGTGAAGCTGGCAGATTTTGGCGTGGCAGGACAGCTGACCGACACACAGATCAAGAGGAACACGTTTGTGGGCACTCCGTTCTGGATGGCACCAGAGGTCATCAAACAGTCGGCGTACGACTCAAAGGTAGGACAATAAGGACATCAATATCAATGCTGTACAGCACTGTCACAGGATGTAACATAACGATACATCTGTACATGTGGGACTCCAGGCAGTCATCATCAGCTTGAGTGTTTATCAATGTATGAGAAGGGATTTATGTATTTTTGATTAGGCCACAGCAAGTAAATTTTATGGATGACATCCTGCACGAAAAAAAAAAAGCTGGGCCAAAAAAAAAGATTCCTATAAAGTATTTTCAAATTTTAAGATCATAATTCTTGTTTAACAAAATTGAGGCGACGAAATATGATATCATGACCAACAGGTCTTTTAGTCCTGTATTCATTCATATATAATATAAAACCTCCTTGATTCAACAGTAAACATGTCCTTGTAGATGTGTATACATCTCAATAGACTAACAAATGCAGAAAAGAGCTTGTTGTACCATCATCTGAAGCAACTACACGATGGAACACCTTGTGTATACAGCTCAATTAACTATAAGTATAACAGCTCAATTAACTAAAACAAATGCAGAAAACAGCTTGTTATTATACCATCATGGGCAGGAACTACACGAGGTATTCATATGCAAAGAAACACCTTAGTCTGTCAACGTTTACGACATTTGCCAATTTTTGGCATGTTGACCACTGTCGGAGGGCAATTAAATTTCTGGTTTTTATTTCGAAATCAGGTGAAAACTAATGAGCGCGCTGATGTCATCCATAAAAATTGCTTGCTGTGGCCTTAAATTCATGTATTTTAGTTTGAAAAAAGCTTGTTTCCACAGTGTTTAGTCAGTGTTTTACTGCAAGAAGGTTTAGTCTGATTCTTAACCATGGTGATATAGGTTCCCTTAGGCCCCCTTTGACCTGGGTATTTGCAAAAAAATTTTACTTATGGCAGACAAAACTTTAATAACTTGCATTATAGGTAAGAAGATGAATATTTCACACCCTAGCCATTGATGTGTTTGAAAACGTTGCACTTGCCTTTCCAGGCGGACATCTGGAGTCTGGGCATCACAGCAATAGAACTGGCCAAGGGAGAACCTCCCAACTCTGACCTGCACCCCATGAGGGTCCTGTTCCTCATCCCCAAGAACAACCCTCCCCAGCTAGAGGGGAGCTACAGCAAATCATTCAAGGACTTTGTGGAGTCCTGCCTGAACAAAGACCCCAAGTTTGTAAGTTTGTTTTTGGCATTGCCTCAGGGAATGAGGCATTTCTAATGTTGTGGTAAGGCATGCTGCAAGGTTCTTAAGTTCAACAATTTTGCACAGGTAGATGATTATGGTATGTTGTTATCAAGATGACTTGTTCTATTGTCATTGATATCCTGAGAGGTTGACAAAACAGTACTGTACGTGGGGAGACAAATCAAACAGCCATTCCTTTTACAGAGCACAATTAACCTTATTTTCAAACTGACATTAAAGTTAAAAAGTATGATGTTTACAATGTAGCAATTTGTTGGGCTCTTCCTTTTCAGTATTGTGGTCATCTTGGCCTTTACACTGTATATACTGCATCGCCCTCATTTAAAGGGCTCAATGTTTATACAGTATTATTTGTACTTTTCCAAAACAGAGACCTACAGCAAAAGAACTGCTAAAGCACAAGTTCATCCGCACAGCAAAAAAGACGTCCTTCCTGGTGGAGTTGATAGAGAAGTTCAAGAGATGGAAGGCAGAAGGCCACGGGGACAGTGATTCTAACAGTGATGACGAGTCAATGTACGTCCTTTAATTTCCACATGTCTACTCTGCTTAAACAGCACATCCCCAGTCAACTTTTCTCTTCAGCTCTTACTTTTCTTGGCTTTGCTGCATTCCCTTGTTTCTTTCATCCTTTCTTCTTTCTTCATCTGTTTTGTAGTTGTAATCCTCAGGGGTGCCTGAACATTTGCACAAACTTTATGAAAAAGTATGAAGCACTATGCAAAAACAAACAAATCTCATGGAAAACGCAGTCATTTTGTGCAAACCAGCCAGCTGCTGCCTGGGTCATGTTAAAAAGCAGGATATTCAAGATGGCAGCATTGAGCTGCAAGGAGGGAAGAAGAAGGTGTGACGTGAAGAAACATACCTTCTCCCAATGCCAGTTTGCATAAATAGATTATGTTTTCCGTAATGAGATAAGTCACTGTGTGCCTTTGCATGGTGATTCCTGTGTTTTTCATCAGATTTGTACGTTTTCGTATGATTTGAGCATGCATGTCATAAAATTCGTGCAAATTCCTTCAAATTTGCGTGAATGTGTACCTATAGGCACCCCTGACCCTTGTTACTGATCTCCATCTGTTCCTGCCGTCTCTCCCACAGTGCATACATGTCTGTGGCTAACACCCTCCCTTCCAGCCCGGGATGTCTCAACCCCCTCGCAAAAAGTCTCTGGAATATTTTCAAGTCCACAGAAAATGTCTCGGCCACAAAGTCTCCCCTGCAGGAGGTTTACCAGACCTCCCCCACCCTTCCTGACCGCTGTGCGCCCGATTCTTCTCTATCTCTGCCAGAAAAGTGTAGTATCAGCTGTCTGGTTTGTCTTGTGTGCTGCCTGCAGAACCAAACCTCTTGTCTTGCCTGGCAGAAGTTGTAAAGATATTACTGGAGGATGAGTGAATATGCTTCTCCCTCAAGGGAGTGGCGCATTGTTTTCAGCTTGTCTGTGCGTCCACATTAACATAATTCATGCATTATTTAAGCATCCAAAATTAACCTGAACATTCCATTAAAGACCATGAAATTGAGTTTGTATTAGGTATTACTAAGTAAACAGCATTTTGCATGCAATGTATTGATGTAAGTTAACTGTTGAGAAGATGCAAGATGTGAAGCACACAAGGAGTAACATGGGGAATTTTGAAACAAAGGAAAGTAGTTGAAAGAAATCACATGCATTGTTGTTAAAGACAACTGAATTTCTTACAAAATATGTATTCGGGCCAGTAGTAGATTATACTACATGTATTAGATACTTCTATTAGGTAGTTAAACATCCAACAATAGTTAATACAGTAGAATCCGCTTAACTGCACCACCCATTTGTCAGCGTTTTTGGTGCAATTATCCGGCTGGTGCAATTATGCGAAATGCCCATCTGGGTCGCACCACCATAGGCCAGGGGGTGTATTGTTAGTCAGAAACACTAGCACAAAGAAAACAGACGAAATCATTCAGTTATTAACTTTATTTATTGATCCTTTGCTGAAAATCAAGAAATGACTACGAACCTGTTTTGATTTTGCATTTTTTGCATTTTTTCCATGCGATCTACCGCATTACAACACACGTAATATTATACAGGGGAGGCATTCTGAAACATCGTCATGCCACTCATGGGATAACAGTTTCTGTGTTACATTACATAGAGTGCAGTTGTCGATTTACGTAAATCGTGTACCACCATGAAAGTACGAATTGAAACTAAAACTTGGTTAGTGACAGGTGACCCGCCCGGGACCTCCCATACGATTCCTATCAACGTAACTGTCAATGGAGACCGCCTTCTTTTGTTACTCAAAACAGTTTTAAGCATATTGGCGGTATTGCGCTTTTACACCGGCAGGTATCGGCTCATTTGTACCGCGTTTGCCGATTTTAGCGCACCTTTTCAGTTAACTTGTCGAGGATTTTTGAAAAAAATTGGTGCAGTTATCCGGCATTGGTGACCATGCGCGGTGCAGATATGCGGAGTCACTAACAATGCAGTGAATGGGAACCGGTTTTGGATATTGGGATTCGGTGCAATTAAATGGAAGGTGCGTTTATCCGAGGTGCAATTAAGTGGCTTCGTCTGTACTGCTGTTTTTCCTATTCTGCAAGTGAAAGTACAGATCATATCTTCCTTCATCTCTCTTGTGGTGCACTCTTCCTTGGGGCCTCCCTCCCACTGAGACACTACTACTACATGTACATGTAGATGTTGGATGCACATGTGTAAATCGCTGAGTCAGATCACTACATCTGCTTGGAGATTACACCTGGTTTGCTGACTTGCCAGATGCAGGTTTGTGAAGTGATTGTAGAATCTGAAGTACTTTAAGAGTTTTCACCTTCTTGTGTACTACAGAGGAGATGACGATGAAGATAACGAGAACAATGACCCCAACTGGGACTTTGGCACGGTGAAGAGCAGGCCAGGATCAGTGAAAAACACCCAACAGAACGGAGAAACCAACTCTGAGGCTGTCAGGACAGAGGTACACACCAGTCTGCATGTACATGTCATCAGTTGTCAGGTTTGCTGGTTGTTACGGCTGCTTAGGCCTGGGGAAAAATGTGTTTCTCTTTAGTTTGTAGATTTGGGCTGCAGTGATCCAAGAAATACATTTTGTCAAATGATTAACCATCAGGCACTAGTATTTTTGAGGTCATTGTGATTTATACAGATATACATTCTACATTCTACAGGCACATTTATATTGATAAACTGAACAAAAAAGCACAATGTTTACTAGTACACATTCTTACTTCAACTGTTCAAAGCCCTCATCTATTAACAACTTGTAAAATAGATCTAGAGGAGCTATTGTCTATTTTACTTCAACCTTGTCTTGACTTTGTCTAATTTGTTATCCCATTGGACTATCTAAAATTGTCTTCTCCTCATTTGCATATCAATTCATAGTTTGTGGTTAAAACCGGCTGTTCGACAATCCTGCTCAGAGTCACTGACGAGAAGTAATGGATGCTACTTGAAACTTTTGGCCTTTCCAAAATCATATCCAGTTGCTTGAGTAACTGTTTTGGGTATAGAATATATTTGAAATATCATGATCAGATGGAAAATTTAATGACCATTGACAGTCTTTAAGATTTAGATGCGCAGGAAAAACATTGAGTGCACAGCAAAACCTAATTACAAACCTGTCTTCAGAGCTTGAATCTAGTACATGTACTAACTTTCTAAAGTACTAGTACTGGAATAATGTATGGTTTTCCTGTTAATGAGAAATGTCAGCAATATGCTGCATACTACTGTAACATACCTCCTCTACCTACATGGGCTACACAAATATTTAGGTGCACCTTAGTGAACCCACAGTCAAACATTAGATGCACAGCTCCAATTTTGGGCGCACACAGGTGCACATGCACCCAGTAGTTTGAGCCCTGCCATAACGTTACATCAGGTTACAGGTGCAGAGCAATGCCACTAAGTAACCCATGGTTTTCAATAATGACAGGTACATGAGCAATTTACAGAATATTTATTTGAACTTTAAGTATCTCATGCAAAGAATCTTAAGCTTATGAAGGATCTCCAAAGATGGTGCAGTATTTGTTGACTTTGTTGACAGCAGTTGTTTTGTGTGTTCCTTCAGACGACGTCTCCTGCCACCCGAGTGCCCAAGTCTAGAAGTCTTCACGACTTGATAGTGCCTTTATTAACTCAGGTAGGTGTACATGTAGGTTTGCAACCGTTTTATCAGACCAAGTCAGTCAAGTAGTTACTTCTCGCCCAGTTTCTCCCCAATAGAATAGCGTGTGTTGATGTGTGTTGTTCCTGAATCTGGCAGGTTTTATCAGTGTAACGCATGTACTGTATAGATATGTTGATGATGAGTTGACAGTTGTAATTCAGGGTAAAGCAGCATAGTTTTCCAGGGATTTTGCCTGTATATTGCATAATGCAAAGTTGGTAGACTTGGTGAGATATTCTTGCTGATGACATTTCCTCTGCCTCGACAGATAAAAGATAAACATCGTCAGAACGGCGAGGGAATATTGGCAATTGATGACCTCAGGGAGGCATTTGCTTTGGCAGAGGAATCATGCCCGGGCATCACGGACATCCTGGTAGACAACGTTGTACAGAGAGTAAGACGGTAAGTGGTGGTCTCTATGAACACAATGGTTTTCTTCAACTGTTGGTGCTAAAAATATAATCGTTTGGGGGTTGAATCATATCCTGAAAGCAGGGATGCTGAGAACCAAACAAGATATTAGATTTATGTGGCTTTTCATCTGTACTCAGCTGTCTACTAGGGGTGGATACCGGATCGACTTGATCAGGTTCGAGTCCAGGTTCAGGTCCAGAGGTTTCGGTTCAGGTCCGGACCTGAACCACCCCCTGATCCTGTCTAGTTGATATATTAGCATACTTACGTAATATCAAGCCAGTACGTATGTGAATATTGCACTTATTTTCAAATTTCAATGCTCTTTTTGTCAGTGACTAACAAGCAGAGTGACTTAGAACACTTTTTATTTCATCAAAACATAATAACGAAGTTGCCTTAGATAAAATCTCCAGAGTCCGAAATAAATTCAATAGAACTAATGAACAAAACAGATCTTGATACATCAGGGCTCCAGACTAACTTTTAGACCTAGGAGCACTGTGCAAAAACCTAGGAGCACCACTAGAAAAAGTTGGAAGAACAAGCAAAAGTCTTGGCCATACCAAGTAATACTCCTATTTATCAATGTTAACAACTGGCAATTAAGTATTTGAATAGATCATAAAAGATAAAAGCCTACATTGATGGTGCAGAAAAATTGGCAGTTCAATTCATTCAATAGCTTCCTTCATACTAAATGATACTAGTATGAGGGATTTTAAGAAAAATTGGGCATAGGATCCCCGGCTGGCCCCTATCCGGGGGCCACGGTGCCTCAAGTTCAACAAGTTGAAAAATACACAATGGTATTTTTTACTTGGAACAAGGCCTTTCATTCTGCTGCAGTACAAACATCATGGCCGTCCGGAAACGCAAGCACATGGCTAGCGCTCACTGTCTTCATCGGCAAATTTCTGGTTTTTGAAACATTTTACAAATCAAACAAATACATTGCAAAAGAGAGAAACTTATATCCTTTATTTCTATGGGAAGCTTTGCCACTAGGAACAGATAGTTTTTGTACTGCGGGCGTGGAAACATGATACAAAAATTACCGACAATATTCGCAGTAGCGTTGGAATACCTAAATATTTTCGGCTCACCGCTTAGTTCTGCAGCCATTATCCTGGCGCAGGTCTTAATTTTTGATTGTCGCACCGTGCGACCGTGATTTTAAATCTGTCGCATTCTCAAAAAACTGGTCGCATATGCGACTAATCCAGTCGCACATGAGCGCTGTAGTTTGATTCGATGTCATTATTCCCCTTCTGTGGAGTACCGAGGAGATGTCTAACTATTCTAATATTTCTACTTTGTTCCAACTTCCGGGTCCAAAGAACCGGTTAACGACTTTCAGTTTTTTGGACCCAGTTCTTGCATGTTTTTCCGGTCCAAACCGTTCCGGCCGAACCGGTATCCACCCCTACTGTCTACTTTATGCTTTAAGTACGTATATGTCTCAACACCCGTTGATGGTGTCACCTTAGATTAGAATGAGATTTTCATTTTTATGTTTATGTTTAACAGTAGGGAAACATAATTGTTTTTGCTCGGTTTCTTCTTTCCAAGCAAATAAGGTCAATGACCTTGTCCAGACAGCTGTGACCATGGTTACTGGAGGTGTAGCAGACACCCTGTAGTGTTTGACTATGTACAATGTAATGTAGCAAGTGGCAGGACAGAGTCGGAGGGGCTGGTCACCATATAAATGAATGACTAAGAATAAAGCAGTAGTTTGTTAGGCTAGACAATGTGAAGGTAAACATTATGTATTTGCTTGCAAATGTTACCTTTGTAGTTCTCAACTTTGCTCTAATTGTACCTTGCTGACTCTGTCCCCACAGGTACAGTGTATCACACAGCACCTCTGCATCTTCTCGTCATTAGGACTGACACAAGCTTGCCGTCACCCAACCTTTCACCCTCACCAAACAGCAAGGACACCACCTCCATCCAGACATCCCTGCCAAGAAGAATTACTAAGAAGCAGTCTTCTAACACCCCTTATGTAATATATATATACATAAATCTATCTATCTATCTATATATGTATGCAAGTGACAAATTTATCTGTCAGAGTAATATGGCACTTCCAACATCAATTTTTGAGGAGTTGGCTAGAAAATACTGTTACATCTTTGTTGTTTCTACTACAGGCAAACCCACTGTCAATAGTGTTTTTGGTTAACCTATATGTCATGCTTTTGTAGAAGTTTGATATAGTCAGGTCACCACTGTGTCTAATTGAAGTAGACAAAGTCGTGGGCCTGTCTTAATTTGTTGAAAGATTATCACAAGTATCCAAAACTGTCCCATCCAAATTCATGGTTCTATGATTTTGTTGGACGCATGTCATCAGTTATTCAGACAGGTTTTTAAATGCAAAAGATTTTTTTTTGATTCCAAGTTAGGTTTTACAGTGTTAAGATATCCAAGAAGAAGATATTACAATGTTCCACAGCAATTCCAGCATGACATAGGCCCCCGTTTTATCACTCACTCATCTGTAAATGACCACAAATATTACTAAAAGAGTAGGAAAGAAAATTTGGATAAGGGAAGAGTAACCTGTGTGTATTTAATTGAGGAAACATTGGTGTTTGTAGGTGGAATGTTAATCTTTCAACTAGGCAGAGAGAAGGCTGTACATTTCTTGACATTTTTTTCCTCTGCTGTTTTTATGTCAGTGATAGCATAGTATACTCAGAAAGTTATCATTTTTACTTTTTCGTTTCTCTACCTGTTGTATAACCCACATAGTTACCTATGCAACTGTCCAGGTGACCCCAAATGGCCTGTGTGCCCAGAGGAACTGTTGGTAACATTAAACAGTTCAGACTTGTGCCACATTACAATATTACATGGTTACTTGTTTCTTCCAAAACTGATATTTCAGACCACATCATTTGTACATTATTGTAAGTGGAGACTCAAGTATTGAGCAGTATTAATTTGTTTTGGCTTGTATATTTGCCATGGACCTCACTTTGCAAAGATGCAGTAATACAGGAGTAGGTGGAGGGGAGCTATAGAAATATTTGTAAGGCCTAATAATTTTGTGGTAAATACTGACAATGATGATAATGTTCCATAGGTGATCAGAGATTTCATGCTGAAAATAGGATTTTGGGAATAACACATACGTATGATATACGTATCGCAGAAATGATTCTTCAGAACTGCAGTGGACTTCTCTAGAGTAGAGATGGTTTTTATTTGCTTCCACTTCATTAGATGTTCTGTTCTTAAACAAGGTCTTTTAGATGGAATAGATGGTAAAATACAAAGCCAGAATTATGGGCAAAATAATTTGTGTCATCTTTGATGTGATGTATTACATTGATGCAATAAATCACCAAAGAAACAGCAAGTAAGCATCTTCATCAGTATTGTCTACTGCACATATACTGCACCATCACTGGTGGTGTTTCTCACCGATGACACCAAAGTACAACATTTTTGCTGATTATATTCAATGATAAACTTATACATCTATACTACATATTTTGGTGTTATTCAACACCAAACTATCCAAGATCATTATACTCCCAGCTCTTTATTTATGCCACTAGGTAATGGAATTCAATGTTGATTATTATTTTGATGACATCAGATTGAACACGGCAGCCGATTCGGAGCCTGACAACACAGCTTGCTAAAAACATACTTTAGGGAAGCAAGAAAGGCAAATATTGTAATGTCTTGCAAATTTATGTGATCACGATGAATTAGCACTGTTTGCTTCTCAACTCCTTTTTTGCAAGCCTTGATGTCTGGTGCTAAACCGGCTGCCGTGTTCAATGTTATGTCATCGAAGTAATAATCACCATTCAATTACATTGCCTGGCGACTGGAATCAAGAGCTGGAAATATCATTTTGATGTTCAATAACATCATTAAGTTGTGTATTTGAATGATACTATTATCACATTGATTAGTAATATGTATTTTGGTGTCATAAACACATTGGGTTTCTTTACGAGTAATAAATTGTATGCACATTTATAGTTTTGTTTACCATTTACTAACCACTAAGCACACACAGGCTACCATATCATAGCTTCATTGCAGTATCCTTGAAAATCTTTCTCTTCCTCGGAAATTGGACAACCCGCTAGCCCTCTTTTCTTTGCATGTTCCAAAACATTTTTTACCGCTTCAATTCTTTACATACTAGCACTTTATGGTATTCAAGTTTGAAAATGTAGGTATCTTGTTTTTTTTCTGCCCGCGCGCACTAAATTTGGAGTCTGCAGAGGATGTCATCCATAAACTTTACTTGCTGTGGCCAGTATTAAACTAGACGTTTCAGGGTATCATATATACATGTATGTAATTGATTCCTATGCAGTATTTTAATTCACCATCAACTGTTGTTGGTAAATCATTCCCGAAGCATAATTTCATTTACTTATTCGTATCACATTATTCTTTATCATTAACCCCACCAGCGGCATGGTGTGAAGCACAAGACCTCAGGTTGGCGCTTTGGAACGTACTAACAGAAAAGACAGGTGGAGCTTCTTGAAACATTCAGTTTTCAAAGTTATGGACGATAACGTTAATGAAATAATGATTTTTCATATATTGCAATACTCAATAAAGATTCGGATGCTTAAACTGCGTAGTTCGTTTTTATGGTGACATGACTTATACTTATTGAATGTCAATAAACCCCTTTAAAATATTGGCTCTCCTACTGTGACCTTTCACCTTCAAGTAGATATTGAGTAGAAAGTTGTAACGTTTTATGACTGCGGGGCTTCATTGCCACTCACTTTACCCAATGTGCTGTCAGTAGCATTTGGATTTATCTACTCTCTGCAAATGTTGGGGCTAATATAGTAGCCGCCATACAAGCCCACTAGTCATTCCACCTCACATCTGCTTTGAGATTAATCGAATTAGCCTCTGGCGGCTTCTCTGTCCAATCACTTGCAGCGTAACATTGGTGACCAATCAAATACGTCGTTAGGCCCTGTATGGGATTGGAACGACGGTGCAGTGGAATGCTGAATGCGGGAATCTTGCAGACGATTTTAGGGAAAACCTTTATTTTTTTGCAGCAGTGGAAAGGTTTTTTGTTGTGAGGTGAGTTGTGATACATCAGAGATTTGCTGGGTGTAGTTTTGTGCCTTTTGGATAACGTTCTCTGGACGAAATGTGACGTTTGGCCGAGTGTAACTGTAACGCTCGACGCCGCGACAAGTCCTTTATGTTTGTATGACTATAACCGGACTATAACTAAGCTATGATCATGATTCTTGCTTGTACAAAATAATGTAGTATGGAGGTATAGTGTGTGTCGCAGTCAGATCCTCCCTACTTGTAATGTAGACCACGTTTTTGCTGAATGAAAGCTGGGCACGCCTGTACAAGATAACCGAGCCCCCCTCCCACTACTCCCCAAGCAGAGGAGCTCGAGTGGGTCCGGCTGGTTTTTGACGTGTTTTTAGGCGTTTTTGTCGAGTCACGTGTAAGTTATAGAGAAAAAAAAAACATGACAAAGTAGAAAGCCCGACAAAAACGCCTAAAAACACGTCAAAAACCAGCCGGACCCACTCCTCTGCTTGGAGAGTACCCTCCCGTGACCTGGCCGCGGACAGGCCTTCTACTATAGCCCATCGCAGACATGCACTCTGCTATATGTACCAACATGGAAGCCAGACTTTGATATCCCAGGGCCTACACATCAAGTCCCAAGGAAACTTTGCCTTTCCCCCAAGACTCTCTTAAGTGTACTACAGTACTGTAAATGTTGAAATTGTCACGGTGGCCCTGTCTTATCCCTTCTTTCAACCGCTAAGTAGCCTGAGGACACCCTTCTTCCCAAAGACAGTATCCTAGTACAGTAACTAAAAGCCACCATGAACACTTCATTTTCTCTCTGCCATGAAATATAAAACCCCAGGAACTTAAAAACATTTCTACATGTATGTATAATAGAGTCCAGATTGGTGGCGTGTACATCTGAGAATTAATGAGATCAAACCAAGGAGGTTCTATATAAAACCTCCTTGATCAAACAGAAGCTCTATAACCAACTTCAACTTGAATAACTTTTCCTCCAGCGACACTGTAAGTGTAAGTGTTCCAGTACCGGAGTGGTGAGATGAGTGCCCCCAGACCGTCCCCACCCAGTGGTGGAGGTGACCCCCCAGCGGAGGCTAAAGAACAGGACGACCAGCCGCCGCCCAAGGCACCAGAACCTCCCAGGATGGTCCCACATGTACAAGTACATGTCGAGTCAAGCTTTCTGAAGGTACAGGTTGTGTAGGAACACTGGTTATGCTACTCAAAGTCATCACTTTATAGAAGAAATAATGCTTTTTAAATCATTTTGAAATTAATTATTTTTAAAACCACAGCTGAATTTTCCTTCATCTTGTTCTAAAGCCAAGTGTACATTTTGTACATTCTACTGCTAGTACTAGTGAGTACTCAAAACATTGTATATCTAGTGAGTGAGTGAGGGAGTGCATAAAAGTGAGAGTGATTTTGTATTTGGAGAACACTTTCTAATGATGACCTGTTGTCCCTATGTCAGACTGGGAAGCCCATGGTACCGACCCGACTGATAGTTCCAGCTTCAAACACCAACCAAACCACTGTTCACCCCTCTCAGGCCAGTCTGACACAGCCACACAAGGCAGAGGGTGCGGGCCCTGGACACAGCCTGGCCCATTTGGCTGCCGTCGGAGGGATGGGCCACCTGCCTCTCCTGGGCCATGCCCAGCCGGGTGGCCCGGCCATGTCACGTGGGTCCATCCAGTCACACATGGGCACACACATCCCAGCCAGTCTACCTGTCCATGGCTTCACAAGTCATGTACCCAGAGGTGAATGCCAGCAGCACTTCTAGTTGTAATGATACTTATAACATTGGGTTTATCAATTCTTGAAGAATGCTGCAATTTTAGTTTTAGCATCTCCTTCCATACGTACATACACTTGAAAGTTGATGCAACCTACATGTTGAACCACAATGAAGTTTGAATTCCAAAGAAATGAGACTGTTGAGAGACTGCTTAACGTCCCAAGTCTTTCAGTGAGCACCAACCAGTGTAACCCAGACATGCGTCATGGTGCTTTGGATGCCCTTTTTTCCAATTGTGGACTCAGCCAAGCTTAATGTGCCATTGGATGTTTTTATACTTGGGGTGTAAAAAACACATGCTAGTACATGTACTTGTTGTTCTATATCCACCAATAACACAGGTGGCCAGAGTCAAGAAGTGACTGCCCTTTTCACTCTTTAAAGACTTGTTTCAGAGAGTTACAAAATACAAAATTTCACCTTAGATTGGCGCTCATCTTAGTTTGGCTACACCCTCCCCCCCCCCCCCCCCCCTAAATTATTGTTGAGGAGGCACTCAACACTCCGGGCTGGCAGTAATGCTGGTGATCGTTTTCAAATGATCTCGGAATTATCTATGAACGAGCTATCTACTAATACATACCATTAATCAAGACAATCCGTTGACCCCTTTTCTAGTTATTCATGTCGGAAGGTCAAAACAAAAATACCCTCTGCAGTTCTAAACAAGTCGGTAAGGGGCCCAAACGTACACAACTTACTTCCTGTGGCATGAATTATCTACCACGCAAAAATCATGACCGTAGCACTTGCAGAAAATTTGACCTCAAACTTTGAAGCTACGCTGCAGTACCTTCCAAGTTTTCTCGAGTTATACTCTTGACATACATACAGACCCACTCCACAGCTGGTGTAACCAAAAATATAACCTTCTAGGCGAAGGTCATCATTGCAATGATGTTTGATTCAATGAGCTCCAACCTTTTTTTTATGCCTCTGTTTTTTCATTATATCATGGTCATACATATATCACACCTATATTATCCTAAATCATACAATTCAAGCAGATATTTGAGTCAGTGAATCATGTCACATGTGCCTCCAGGTGCAGCTGCAGCTGCAAGTCTGACACCTGCTGCCAAGGGAAGTGTGACGACTGTGTTACGTCCCCCGCCTGCTGGTGCGAGTTCTTTCCCTGTGTCCACTCCCTCAGCTGGACTTGTCCAGACACAGGCCATCCCACCACAGGTCAAAGTTCAGGTACGTCTGTTTTCTGTCTGCCAATTTTACTACCGGTGCATCATTGATATTTAACTATTGTATTGGTTAATTAACATAAAATAAAAAGGCATTTTGCAGGTGATAGAAAGCAGTAAATCAAAAAGGAAAAACATGTGTATTAATATACTTCAGTACCTACAGTATACATGAACAATACCTGCCAAGGTCTGGCTCCAATTTTACTTTTACTGTAGTCTGGTTGTAGAATTTTTTGATGCCTAAGTTTCAAATTTGTCTTGTTTGTCAGCTCTGATTTATTGTGGAGAAGTTGCCAGCCATGTACATGTAATTGTAAGAAGAGGAGATATGATTCATATATCCCTGCTGACTGGTAGGCACGAGCTGTAGGTGGTAGCAGCACCCCTCCCATGGTGACGACCAGCTGTACCAGAACACCGTCTCCTGCTGTCTCCTCAGGACCAGACCAGCACAGGTGAGCTGTATGGTCTTCAGCAGGTATCTCACTGAAGAGTGCCAAATGGCGAGTGCCAAACGAGTGCCTCACGGTCACACTGACATGCACTACACGGGTAAAATATGTGACCTCTACAAACAAAATGGCTGTACCCGGAATGTCACATCCTCAGTTTCAGCTCCAAATCAGATCATCACAAATCGTTGGAAATCACAGTTTTGCCACTGAGTCAAAACCAATGTGCGATGATTTAGATTCAAAAAAGCTTTTTCAGTGTCATTCGCCCCATAAGGAAAACATCACATATTTTATCTAGACTAACAGTAACACTGTTCAACAGTTGTGGAAATACTGGACATAGGCACATGTACCAACCACATTCTTGAAGCCTACAAACCAAACTCATTCAGTTTGTTGCTGCACAGGTCAAGAAATCTAAAGTAGAACATTAGAACTTAGATATTATTTATGCAAATATGGACCAAATTTGCATGATTAATGCAACAAGAAATGCTTTTTAGAAAGGTGGCCACTCCTTAGATAATCAATCAATCAATCATTCGCGAGCACCAGAGTCTGATGCATGGCGGCTACAGACAGTGTAGACCCTCCAGTCAGTTCTGGATACTGGTGAGGAGTAGATAATGGTGAGGATGAGTTGGTGGCAGATTGAGAAGCTAGTTTAGTATTTGAGAGTAAGTGCACAGCCTGCTCGGTGGCTGAACTGTAGTATGGTTGTGCATGTGAAACTACACGTCTGCACAATGGCAGTCGATTCAGTTCAGGTGCAGTGTTATGATAAATGAAGTTTTGTTTTGTGCCTGAGGGTGGAGTTTGATTGTGCAATACTCTGTTAATTGAATAGTACTGTTTTTGTTGATTGTAATCAGAAAATGTTATATTTTTGGTATGATAAGATCTATATGGTACAGTGACTATTCTTAGTCCCTATGTATCGCACCTGTTTGTTTGTGTGAATGCAATATCTAAAGAATGAGGTATAACAGGGACCAAAGGTAACCCCCATGCACACCCTTGTTTGTTACAGGGCAGCAGTGTTCCCCCCACATGCCCCCAGCATCAATGTTGGGCTGGTGAGGGGGGAGGGGACCTCCCCACACCTCACCACACTGCCGGCCAGGTCCCTCCAGGTGTCACATGTCATCGGCATGCCCCAGCACAAGTCAGCTGTAACAGCTGCTACTGTCGCTCCCATGATGGCACACACAGCCACCGTCACCACCACCGTCTCAACACAGAGTAAGTCTGCATACTTAATCTTCTTACCTCTGCAGGGCTCCAAATTCATTTTTGGAAATAGGTGCACTGGTGCACCCAACCAAAAATATTAGGTGCACAGAAAGAATTTCGGGTGCACCACAAAATAAAGCTGAATGCCAGCAAAACGTAATTACAAATTTTAACGCTCATAAGGAACTTCAATTTGTAATTCTACAGCTAACTTCAAAATTTCGAACCAGTAATACATCAGATAAAGTTACAAATAATGTTGCTTTTTCTGATACTTACATTTGAAGAATATTTTGTAAACTCGTGTACAATAGTACAGTCAAACCTGGCCGAGCAACCACCTGGCGCAGGCAACCACCTGCCTTCAAAGGACACATTGAAACAGTCCCGTCCATTTTTACATAGTTAAGACCCTCTCCCAAGCAACCAACTGTCTTCCCCAACCAGCAACCACTTTTTTCAGTCCCAAATGGGCCTTCACCCTCCCCTGAACAACCAAAATTGATTGACAGCAGAATCTAACCCAGCAGCGATCTTTTCAAAATGAGGATTTACTTTCCTCTGTTTTATTTTTATTTTTCAAAGGCCTATTACCTACAAAAATATCTAGGTGCACTGGTGCACCCACAGTCAAAAATTAGGTGCACAGCTCCAATTTTGGGTGCACACAGGTGCACATGCACCCACTATTTCGAGCCCTGCTCTAGGAAGGAGGTCATCAGTGACTTCCAACAGGGGTACTGTTTTAGTCTGTTTGTAGCTGTAACTCACGACCCATCTGATGGATTGGTTTGAATTTTGGCATGTTGGTAGTTATGGAGGTCCTGATCTTGGGCACTGTAAAAGTATTTTCAGGTTTTGGAGAATGGTATATTGACACCCCTATCTTGAAGGTAGTTTGGTACATCCCAGTAAATCAGTTGTTCAGTGGTTATAGGAACGGACCATGCCTTATGACACCGTGTACACCTCAGGGCAGATCATTTACCCTATTCTGATCTAATGTTTGTAGTCCTTATGTTCCTCAATATGTCCCATCTTGTACAGATGCCACGGTTACCCAGGTATCCCTGCATCAGTCCACGTCTGCATCTGCCGTGACCTTTGCCCCCAGTTCGTCCCACTCGTCTGCAGTGTCCTCAGCAAGCATCCCTATTGGTGAGGTTCAGCTTCACTTCATTTATTTTGCAAATGCATCTCAGGTCCCTTTTTTTCTAACATCTTAGACTAGTTGCGTTTTATCTTGTGTGTACTTTTATGTTTGGTCTCCTAATACATAATTAGAATATCCAAAATGTATGTTTTGAACAGCCTACAGTTAATTGTCTATTTCAGTCCTCTCAATGTATGTTAAGGAAAAAAAAAAAACAAGGGGCCCTGGGTGTTGGCAGTTGAATGTTTTAATGTTTCTTACTTTGTGTTAACAATCAATAAACAGATCCCGCGGGTAGGGTAGGGCGGGTAATGAAATAATACAGGTGGTGAAGACCACGTTGAGCAGTCAAGAATGCAGTGAATGACGTCATTAACATGGGCGAGACCACTCGACCGAATCGAATAGGGTCCTTGAATAAACAATTACCCAGGCTGACCGCCGAGGCGATCATCCTTACACAATTGTCTATTTCAGTCCTCTCAATGTATGTTAAGGAAAAAAGACAAAACAAGGGGCCCTGGGTGTTGGCAGTTGAATGTTTTAATGTTTCTTACTTTGTGTTAACAATCAATAAACAGATCCCGCCAAGAAACGTGCAGGAAAAAGAAGACACCGCCAACACCCAGGGTAAAAGAAAGGGGAATGAACGGGGAAAACAATTGCTAATAAGAAATACATGTTGGGCACCTGAAGGCTATACGACTAATACACACCGCAGGTGAATTCCTACAACTAACAATTATGTATACGGGAACTAACAATATGGTCTACAAATTAAATTACGTATACAATGACAAGTGTGTATACAATTATGTATACGAGAACGTAGACAAGTCTGGCCCTACAACTGACCAGTAAGTAGACAATTACGTATACAATAACCGTATGCAAATAGGCATGCGATAACGTATCCAATTCTAAACCTACAGCGAACAATTGTGTACACAAATACGCATACAATAACGAATACGTATACAAAGACGTATACGACAACGGATACAATCTGGGAACCTCCGTGACATAACGAGGTGGTATGGCTGGGCATGTAACCACCGAACTAGTTTTCTACTTAACAATGAGCAATTTGCCGTAACCTGATAATACATACATGTATGACGTATACTCATTACGTAATGGTCAGAAGGTAATGCCTTTAAGGTAAGATACCGTACTACTCCTAAGGTGAGATAATAAATGTAACAGAATGGGCACAGCCGGGAAGGTGACCAAGGTCGCAAAACAATACCTATACGATAACGTATACAATTCTGGGAACCTCCGGTACATAACGAGGTGATATAGCTAGGCATGTGACCGCCAAACCAGTTTTCTACTTAAATCATTCCTGACAGCATCAGAATGCACAACACTTTGACCAGGTTTAGTACTGTCAAAACACTTGTTCATAGAGGCAACACACAAGCTATCATTGTGCAAAATGTCAGAACACTCGTTTATAGAGGTAACACACAAGCTATCATTGTGCAAAATGTCAGAACACTCGTTTATAGAGGTAACACACAAGCTAGCAATGTGCAACATGTCAGAACGCTCGTTCATAGAGTTGACGCACAAGCTATCATTGTGTAACATGTCAGGACACTCGTTCATAGAGGCAACACACAAGCTATCAATGTGCAACATGTCAGAACACTCGTTCATAGAGTTGACGCACAAGCTATCATTGTGCAACATGTCAGAACACTCGTTCATAGAGTTTAGACACAAGCTATCATTGTGCAACATGTCAGAACACTCGTTCATAGAGTTTAGACACAAGCTACCATTGTGCAACATGCCAGAACACTCGTTCATAGAGTTCACGCACAAGCTATCAATGTGCAATATGTCAGGACACTCGTTCATAGAGTTGACGCACAAGCTATCATTGTGCAAAATGTCAGAACACTCAGTCATAGAGTTGACGCACAACAAGCTATCATTGTGCAAAATGTTAGAACACCCGTTTGTAGAGTTGACGCACAAGCTATCAGTGTGCAACATGTCAGAACACTCGTTCATGGAGTTTACACAGAAGCTATCATTGTGTAACATGTCAGAACACTCGTTCATAGAGTTTAGACACAAGCTACCATTGTGCAACATGTCAGAACACTCGTTCATAGAGTTTAGACACAAGCTACCATTGTGCAACATGCCAGAACACTCGTTCATAGAGTTCACGCACAAGCTATCAATGTGCAATATGTCAGGACACTCGTTCATAGAGTTGACGCACAAGCTATCATTGTGCAAAATGTCAGAACACTCAGTCATAGAGTTGACGCACAACAAGCTATCATTGTGCAAAATGTTAGAACACCCGTTTGTAGAGTTGACGCACAAGCTATCAGTGTGCAACATGTCAGAACACTCGTTCATGGAGTTTACACAGAAGCTATCATTGTGTAACATGTCAGAACACTCGTTCATAGAGGCAACACACAAGCTATCATTGTGCAACATGTCAGAACACTCGTTCCTAGAGTCTACACGTAAGCTATCATTGTGCAACATGCCAGAACACTCGTTCATAGAGTTAACACACAAGCTATCGTTGTGCAACATGTCAGAACACTCGTTCATAGAGTTAACACACAAGCTATCAATGTGCAACATGTCAGAACACTCGTTCATAGAGTTAACACACAAGCTATCGTTGTGCAACATGTCAGAACACTCGTTCCTAGAGTCTACACGTAAGCTATCATTGTGCAACATGCCAGAACACTCGTTCATAGAGTTGACGCACAAGCTATCATTGTGCAATATGTCAGAACACTCGTTCATAGAGTTAACACACAAGCTATCATTGTGCAACATGTCAGAACACTCGTTCATAGAGGCAACACACAAGCTATCATTGTGCAACATGTCAGAACACTCGTTCATAGAGGCAACACACAAGCTATCAATGTGCAACATGTCAGAACACTCGTTCATAGAGTTGACGCACAAGCTATCATTGTGCAATATGTCAGAACACTCGTTCATAGAGTTAACACACAAGCTATCATTGTGCAACATGTCAGAACACTCGTTCATAGAGGCAACACACAAGCTATCATTGTGCAACATGTCAGAACACTCGTTCATAGAGTTAACACACAAGCTATCATTGTGCAACATGTCAGAACACTCGTTCATAGAGGCAACACACAAGCTATCATTGTGCAACATGTCAGAACACTCGTTCATAGAGTTGACGCACAAGCTATCAATGTGCAATATGTCAGAACACTCGTTCATAGAGTTAACACACAAGCTATCATTGTGCAAAATGCCAGAACACTCGTTCATAGAGTTAACACACAAGCTATCATTGTGCAACATGTCAGAACACTCGTTCATAGAGTTAACACACAAGCTATCATTGTGCAAAATGCCAGAACACTCGTTCATAGAGGCAACACACAAGCTATCATTGTGCAACATGTCGGAACACTCGTTCATGGAGTTAACACACAAGCTATCATTGCGCAACACGTCAGAACGTTCATTCATAGAGTTGACGCACAAGCTATCAATGTGCAATATGTCAGAACGCTCGTTCATTGAGTTAACACACAAGCTATCACTGTGCAACATGTCAGAACACTCGTTCATAGAGTTGACACATAAGCTATTATTGTACAACATGTCATAGCAATAATGTACATCGCACAAGGTTCGATTATCCGTGAAGCACAACATAGGAGAAGAATCATTGACATCATGGTCATGGGAATTGTCATAATTCACGTGGAACGTGTCATGACCACATGAGTTTACGGAATGAACATTGTCACCTTCTGAATATCAGCATAAAATGAGTCAGTACAAGAACGAATACAGTCATTGAAATCAGAAAGTCCCACGTCTAGTCAGGCCTGCTTGCTAGGCGCGATTCCGGTGGATGTACCCGTCCCGCGTCGGTCACGATCACCCTTCCGGCTACAGTCCGACGAGCCATGGTTGTAAGCTGCGGTGTCGTGCCGGGTCAGACATGTCGCGCACACGTGGTGGACTTCTCCAAACTGCACGTCATCGTGGATCAGCTCCGTCTGGGGGCACGACCCTGACTGAAACAGCTTACAGTACTTGATAGTCTGCTGCAGCTGAGATAGCGATTTAACATGCCTTGCCGGAGTGTTACTCTGCAGAAAAGGCTGCACGTACATCTTGAACATCTCCTCTACGTGGGTATTGTAATCCGAGTCGCCCCAGTCAAACTGCCCTTCCTCGACCGCCCGCATCACTTCGCCATGATAGTCACGAACGCTATCCCACGGGTACCTAAGCGTGTACTCGGCACATTTCTGCACCAGCTTAAGTCTTGCACTCAACTCAACCGGTTGCAATAAGTCTGCATTAAATAGTCTCATATAACCGGCGATGAACTGATCATACGTAAGCATGTCATACGTCAGTTTGGCTGATTCGTTCGAGAAGGCAGGTAGCAGTTCTTGCGGCCAGATCACGTGATTTGTAATACGGGAGGATGAACGAGGTGTCCGGAAGAATCCAGAAATCTCTGGGTTCAGTGCTGGGACTGGCGCGGGCAGAAGGGCGACCGCCGGAGGTGAGGTTGAGGTCGCCCAGGATGCGATTGATCTCTGTCACCGAAGCCTGGTCCCGGCGCAGTATGGCCGGCTCGGTGGCGAAATGTTGCAAGTCTGGCGCGGTCTTTTTGGCGGGCCGATGTTGCAAGTCAGCCACAGGGTTGGCCGTCTTAGGGAGGGGCGAGGATTTTTCAATCTCTGCCGCTGAAGCCTGGTCCCGCCGCTGGTCTTGAATGGTGGGCTCGGTGGCGAGATGTTGCACGTCTGGCGAGATGTTTTTGGCGAGGTGTTGCGAGTCAGCCACAGGGTTGGCCGTCTTAGGGAGGGGTGTGACCACGCCGCCCGACCGCGCGTCGGATTGTACTTAGTAGATTGTCCTTCCGACGTCGTAGACTCTCGACCTCCTTCGCCAGCTCTAAGGTCCTGATCTCTTCCAAGAGTGCCACACGTTCCCGTTCGAGTGCTTCCTCTTGCAAAACGCTGGTGTGCAGTGGAGTCAGTCGAACCACTGGTGTTGATGTTGCTGCCAAGGACGCACGAATTTCGGAAATTTCGTCTTCGACCCTCTGAAACTCTTCATCGAAAGCCGATTCCGCTTCACGGAGTCTCTGCGGGGGTCTTACGGTTCTCCCGCTGCGTGTCGTCGTCATATTGCCACGGATGGCAGCGATAAATAGACGATTTAAATGAAATAATACAGGTGGTGAAGACCACGTTGAACAGTCAAGAATGCAGTGAATGATGTCATTAACATGGGCGAGACCACTCGACGAATCGAATAGGGTCCTTGAATAAACAATTACCCAGGCTGACCGCCGAGGCGATCATCCTTACACACTGTACTAGTATTTGTAAGCCTTTTTGTGATATCTGGAAATGGTGATAAACCAAGGTGTTAGGGGTACTGGAAAGGGTTGCTGTCCTTAGACGAGACTGTAAGAAGTGGTCCACTGTTCATTGTGCTTGTTTTAAAAAGCTGGGGGAATTTTCCATGTTCAATGAACCTGTAAATACTGTACATGTACATAGCGTCTGTCTTCTCCATCACGACCAGTGGAAGAGTAGCTCTTGAGTCTGCTAAACTTTGAGATCACTTTCACTTTCTAACTAGAAATGTGTTCCTCCTTCTGTAGCCAAAGTGCTGCCCCAGCCTGTAGCCCACTCCCCGCGGCCCCTGCTGGACTACGGTGGGGACACCCCGGGTCTGCCGCCCTCCAGCAGTCTGTTCCTCCCCGCCAGGCAACGAGGATCTCCCAATCCTGTCAACACCGCCGTCTCCATGGTAACGACAGCCTCACACAGCGACAGTAGACCAGAAAGGTGACAGAACATGTCTGCTATGTACATGTAGCTGTGTTGCATACACACTTAGGGAATCCCCAAAAATGGACCAAAAAAGATCAGATGCAATGATCAGAGTGGTCATTACCAACAGGTGGGCACATATTTGGGAACTTACAGCCAGGTGCAAGAAAATAACAATTTGAGGCCAAAACAGAGTAGATTTACCTAGTTCTTAGAGGTTAGTTGTAATTCATATGAATGAACACTTAAAACGATGATGACAAGGCGAGTATAGTTAATTTTGAGTCAAATTGTCAGCTATGGACAAACATAAATCATATGGTCCATACAGGTCTCAGTTCCTGCTGTCCCACAGACCGACCCAGGCCAGCTTGCCGCTGCACACCCCGCCGTACACTACCATCACGCCGGCGTACTACTACGACCCCGCTGCCGCGCTGCGCTATCCCCACCACACGGCGCAGGCGGCCATGGCCATGCATACGTACCAGGCGGCGCAGGCCGCCGCACACTTCACTCCCATCTCGTGTTCAGCCTCCGCCATCAGGCCTCTTGTCGGTGAGTCACAACTTCTCTACAAAACATGCTTTTCTCTTAGCCCACATCAATTTACTTCTGAGGTTAGTGAAAGGCTGGGGTACAATAAGTAAGTTAGTTACATGGGTGTGAAAGAACTTGTTAATATTGTTTGTTAAATATGGTGGAAGACAACACACATTTTATTTCAAATTGCCCCTTCTACGATCCATTATTTGCAAAAACCTCTAGCTGTTCCCTTTAAAGGTAGGTGTTGATGTTTTCTTTTCTTACTCTTAGTTTAGGGCGTTCCCAAGACGCCTTGTCGCCCTGCTACCTGAAACTAGTAAAAGCCTGCTGCCCAAATCATATGAAGCCTTGGTTATTAGCATGAACTCTGTGATCCCTCCTCAGCCTCTCCTCAAGCGTCCGTAGCTGCCGCTGCTGTTGCCGTGGCAGCGCAACACGCCGGCGGGATGAGACCAGGTCCCGCCATGTCCCTGAACCACCCCATGTTCCTGTCCATGGAGGCCGCCAGGCAGGCACAACAAGTCCCACCTTCTATCACTACAGCTAGTGAAGGTAACAAGTCCCACCTTCTATCACTACAGCTAGTGAAGGTAACAACAAGTCCCACCTTCTATCACTACAGCTAGTGAAGGTAACAAGTCCCACCTTCTATCACTACAGCTAGTGAAGGTAACAAGTCCCACCTTCTATCACTACAGCTAGTGAAGGTAACAAGTCCCACCTTCTATCACTACAGCTAGTGAAGGTAACAAGTCCCACCTTCTATCACTACAGCTAGTGAAGGTAACAAGTCCCACCTTCTATCACTACAGCTAGTGAAGGTAACAACAAGTCCCACCTTCTATCACTACAGCTAGTGAAGGTAACAACAAGTCCCACCTTCTATCACTACAGCTAGTGAAGGTAACAACAAGTCCCACCTTCTATCACTACAGCTAGTGAAGGTAACAAGTCCCACCTTCTATCACTACAGCTAGTGAAGGTAACAACAAGTCCCACCTTCTATCACTACAGCTAGTGAAGGTAACAACAAGTCCCACCTTCTATCACTACAGCTAGTGAAGGTAACAACAAGTCCCACCTTCTATCACTACAGCTAGTGAAGGTAACAACAAGTCCCACCTTCTATCACTACAGCTAGTGAAGGTAACAACAAGTCCCACCTTCTATCACTACAGCTAAGTGAAGGTAACAAGTCCCACCTTCTATCACTACAGCTAGTGAAGGTAACAAGTCCCACCTTCTATCACTACAGCTAAGTGAAGGTAACAAGTCCCACCTTCTATCACTACAGCTAGTGAAGGTAACAAGTCCCACCTTCTATCACTACAGCTAGTGAAGGTAACAACAAGTCCCACCTTCTATCACTACAGCTAGTGAAGGTAACAAGTCCCACCTTCTATCACTACAGCTAGTGAAGGTAACAAGTCCCACCTTCTATCACTACAGCTAGTGAAGGTAACAAGTCCCACCTTCTATCACTACAGCTAGTGAAGGTAACAACAAGTCCCACCTTCTATCACAGTGACTACAGCTAGTGAAGGTAACAAGTCCCACCTTCTATCACTACAGCTAGTGAAGGTAACAACAAGTCCCACCTTCTATCACTACAGCTAGTGAAGGTAACAACAAGTCCCACCTTCTATCACTACAGCTAGTGAAGGTAACAAGTCCCACCTTCTATCACTACAGCTAGTGAAGGTAACAACAAGTCCTGCAGTCTCAACTTTAGCCAGTTTAGGGACCATACATTTACATGTAATAAGTGAATAGTGACTGTCTTTAATAATACAGTCAGTGACAGTTCTGGTGTCAACATTAAAATCATTTAAGTTAACAGATAAAAATGAGCATTTCTGTGACAAACAGAAACTAATGATATCAGTATCAGGGCACATCATTCTGTATATTCCTGTGTATGCAAACTGGTAGATTTGTTTGATACATTACAGTTGTCTAGTACCAACAGAAAGACTTATTGCTTTTAAAACTTTTCTTGAAGATGGCTGTTACATGTATGTAGAAGCAATAAAATTCAATTGTTGCAGTTTACTGTATCAAAGTAAAACAAAGTCTTGTCAGATACAAAATTTGTATGCCTATTATTGTTATTTTTTCTGCTCAGTACATTTTATTAAGTTGATTGCTTTATTTTTCAAATCGTTGTGTATAATGACAGATATAAGCTGTGCAAATGCTCATTGGTGCATGATTGTGTTTCTTCTGTAGCCAATGAGTCGCCAGCCTCCAGTCTGACTGGCAGCTATGCTGGAGGTGTGGGCGGAGCCAGCACACAGCCAGTCCTGGCAGTGGGAGCCCCAGGAAACCCTAACTCCTCCCCCAGACCCAGTATTCTCAGGAAGAGGACCAATGATGGGTTAGTCTTATGGGCAGTCCATAAAAATTCTTGATTTTTCATGGAAGGATATTCTCCTATGCAGAGCTGAACCGACCTCATAGAACTCCATGGATTAATCTCTGCTTTTCGAGACAGGGTTTTCCACTTTGGGGAATGGCCAATAATCAGTTGTCAGCCAATCAGAAAATTGCCTTAGGGTTATCCTAAGCTATAACCTGAGTGTGCTTCATAACACAAGGCGGTCCTCTATGAAGAGTGCACCACAACATTCCACCAAGGCATTTGGACAGTCCTCTCTGTGCCCTAACTTGTTTATCAGGTATCAGATTTGAGATCTGTGGGTAGAGGGTGATGGTGGCATCACTGGATACTGACCGAAGACACTTAGTTAGAAACTGTCATCCTCTAGCAAAACAAGCGAGAAAAAGTCTGTGTTTCCCTGCATGACTGCCACGTTGGAAATATAGGCGCTGATTGTGAAAGATAAGACCAGCTCAGTGATATTTATGGTTGAGATGCCCCAGAAGTGGAAAACCCTGAGTTCTGGCCACAGGTTCAGCTCTGAGTAGGAGAATGTAGAGGGTTTAAAATACCAATATTGCAAGTTGCCACAAGTTATTTCTGCAATTTGTAAAAATGAAGAAAAAATTGATCTTTCTACTGCTGTACCTTCCCTAAACACTGGTCAGTTCACATCGGGAATTCCAGAAGCAATTGGGAAACTTCAGAAATGTTAGATTTCTGCCTATGAGTGTAGTATCCACTGAAAGCTCTCTTCATCATGAACATAGTCATGTAAAAATTATTAGTCAGTGATGTTCACAGCTTTAGATATGATTGATTGAAAATGCATGTGAACGATGTACTCCTAGGTCAGCACATATCCAGCAGTATTGAGTTCACCTGGGCTTTTACAAACAATTGTGGGCTAATTTTTCCTGTCACAGTGGGCAATGACACCTCTAATCACTGAGCCCATTGAACCCAAACCCGTCCATTGAACTGGAAATCTGGTGATTATGCGAATGTATTCAACACAGTGGAAAGACTAATTATCTACTCATTTGCATGGCATTCATTATGGTGGATCCTTGTCTGTCCACTATCAGGCCAGTATGGGCCAAGTCTAACCTGGTCTGGGGTGATATTGTGTCGCCAGGTCCAACTAATTATGGTATGGGTTGGGCAACTTTCAAAAAGGAATATCTTCATAGCTTTCCATGTTATGGCCAAATTAAAGGCACCATAATGTAAGGGAAATCCTGCTCTTTCAAATGATATATGAAACTTTACTTTAAGTTCAGTAGAAAAAAAGTTGGAAAATTGGATTTCCAAGATGGCCGCCTTGAAATCGGGAAAGTGAACCTCCCAATGTGAACTGACTAGTGTTCCTACATTCTCAGCTCGTAAAAGCCTAGTACATAATATATGTATAATTATCATCCTTATTCTTAGCCTTACTTGTAACAATAGATTCACTCAAGGAGACAAGATTATCTTTTCAAACAGTAACTGTTTTTATGGGAAAGACTAACATCTTGCATAAACATTCTATGAAATGTTGAGATGAATCCTTAAGCAGGTATCTCACTGGACCGTGCCAAATTGCCCTAGGAAATTGCAGTAACTTCAAAAATGTACCTAAATTTTCCCTTGCAGTCACACTGATGTGCGGGAGGGTTAAATACATTATTGTCCTCTGCAAACAAAGTAGTTGTGTCTGGAATGTCACAATCTCAGTTTAGGCTCCAAATCTGATTTAGATACAGGATAATTTATTGGAAATGGCTGTGTTGCCACCAAATTAAAAACCATTGACTGTGGAAATGATTAAGATTTATCAAAAAGAGATTTGCAGTAGTTGTACTGCACTGCATCATTTTGCGCCCATATGTGTTCCTTTATGCCCATTGCAAATTTTGAAAGTTTTGAAATTCTTGAAGTTCAAGTGACAGATCGCACTGATATGCCTGCTGATTTGCACCACTTTGCAAAATTTAATGCCTTTCACAATTTTTGGCAGACCATGCCAGTGAGATGTCTGCTTTGGAAAGTTTACTGGATAGGTCGCTTTTCTTCTGTCATTGCTTGTAGAGTATTGTACTGTAATTGTGTACATGTAGGTTAAGTTCCTTTGTTGACCCTCAGCATGCGTAGAACAGCCTCGGCCACCACACCCACCAACAGTGATCCCAACAGCCCACGGGTGGAGGTGGCCCCGCCCACAGCTGCCTCACCACGCCCTCCAGGGTAGGTGTAGCCCACTCATAGCTATAGGGGTCTTATTGTACATTTTTTAACAGGCTGCTTTGGTGTAATTTTCCTTTAAGACCTTAGAGTTTTGTGTCCAGCATTTGTCCCATAAAATACAGTATTTACATTAAATTGTTCAACCAAACTAGAACATGATGTGATAAGAGTGGAGTTTGTTTGCACTTCTGCTTGTTTTTACCATGGGCCAGGTTTGGTGAAGGTAGATGATTAGTAAGAAAATATTCACACTGGTGCATTTTTACCAGCATATACATGTGCATGTATGTTGCATTTGGAGCCCTGATTCATCATGCCCAATTTTCACTCTTCCTGCAGCGAGACAAAGACAGAGGCGCCGTCCAGCCAAGTAGGAGAGGTCGCCATGGCAACAGAAGGAGACTCCACATTGTCCACCTCTGAAGTGAAGGTCAAGGAAGAGCCAGTGGAAATGTCTTCCCACGCCATCCCACCCGGGGGTCCGTCCAGTTTTATATTTGTCACATCAGCTCATGTTGGGTGTAACCCTCCCCCCGCTAGGGGCTAGTTAAGACATGTATGGAGCCAATCTGTTACCTTCAACATAAGGTTATGTTCTCGATTTGATAGCATGGATTTGTAGTGGATGTTTGTGTGAGCATAACTCAAGAAGCTGTGAATGGGTCTTCATGATATCCCTATGATAGTAGGTGTTTGGGAAACAAATGTCAAGTTCAATAAGGGGCTTCTGACAGTATTGTAGTGCAACGTCTTATTATGATGATTATCAGACGAGTAAAGGTTTTGCTGTAAATGAAGGTACATCTAATGAAAGTGCATGTTTGTACCTATTTTGTTCAGCCATGACTGTCAACCAGTTGATAGCCAGTGTGGTGCAGGCAGCCACCACGCCCACTGTGGCCAACACAGCCAGCCTTCCTGTCACCACCCCAACCAGTCTTCCCCCTGAGGCCTCGCCAAGAAAAAAACCTCGCAAGCAGCAACACGTGTAAGCAGTTATACATCGCTAGAGCTCAACTGGTGGCAGCCTCCTACATGTAGTTCAGCTCCTGGTTCCAATTTGTTTCTAACTGGGAGAAATCCTGGGTCAGGACATCTCAGTTGGGATCTTGTTGAAGGAGGTGCCTCAAGCACTTTTAAGGGAGAGGGCTAGCAACCCCTCCCTGTAATAATAGACCCTGCTTCAAAAACAGCATGGAAACTTCCTGCCATATCTGATACTAGGCACAACAGGGGTCTGAAGGAACAATCATTTCGTCATACCGTAGTTTCAAGACAGCAAATTGAGTACCTTTATGAGACTGTCATGGATGTTATTCAGTTGTCTGAAAGTTCTGTCGTACACATCTTGCAGACATGACTGATCATGAGAGGCATTCAATGCCCACCAGCCACTACACTGGTACCCACAGGGAGCTACTAAGTAGGGAAGGATGGCCTGTATCATGTGGTCTGTTAGGTCATGTCATGTGATCTGTCAGGGCAGTCCAACCCATGCCACTTTGGCAGCGCTTACAACTTTTCCATCTCAGACTATACTGCTAAATACCTCAGCATGTTAGTTCCCTGATGTTCCCTAGTAACATTTGTGATAGCTGTTGTTTTGGGGCACTGCAAGAAACTAGGTCAAGCTACATGTACTTTCATTCCAGACAGCCCTGCTATGACAGTATAGTTACAAGACAAAAGTAACAAAAAGCAACAATTTACTCCTCCTTCCACCACCATAATGATGAATTTCCTTTCGAATGGGGGTTTGGACTTGTTTGTCCAAGAAAGTGTTTATCAGAACTTCACCACAAACTCCCTGTTTCCCCAATTACAAGGTCCATCTGGCAGGACTTACTAAAACAAACAACAGGATTCTTATGCCACAGGGGGGCATCCTGTATCTCGGGCTGGCAGCTCCTTGTGTTTCCATGGGCGGAGAAGTTGGCCATGGAAATTAGATATGTTTCCATTGGGTTTCCTGTGTGTTTCCTTCTGTGACACATTGGAAACATAGTGGGAACACATTCCAGTATGTTTCCACTATGTTACTGAGGTTTGGAAGGGCTTGCTTAAGATTGTTACGAGAAAAGTATCCTATAACAAATACGATCATGTCTTTATCCGTACTCAACAGTGTTCTTCAGTCCACCTTTCAGCCAGCCACGTTAATGTTGATTCTCATAATGCAGCCAGGGGCCTCAAGGCTGCAACTGTAGTGGAAATTTGATGAATTTAAAGTAAACTAGAAATAGATAATCTCCCAAGGTAATAGATAATCTCCCATTACGCTTTGGATATCCAGGTGTCCAAAACATTTTTTGAGAATAGAGGATACCTGAAAAACATGATTTCTTGTGACAGACTTTGGGTCCCTGGCAGAATTATTACAGCCATGGTCTTTTGTCCAGCTCTTTTTGTCCTCACAAATTGTTTTGTTTATTTATTTACTCATTTATTTATTGATTGATTTCTTGTGGTGTCCAGAGTGGCAACAGAAGACGGCTTTGCTGGGGATGTGGAGCTGAAGATGATGGACGGCAGGTCAGACTTCCCTGCTCCAACAAAGAAAGAATCCAGAGACAGGAAAAAGGAACAAGGTTTGTTAGCTTGTCGGGACACTTGTCCTCAGTAATTATAAACACAATACACTACCCTTCAAACAATCTATGGATTCCCGAAGACTTACTGAAGCTGTTTTGGAGCCCTGACAGTAATCCATGTTGTTAACTGTTCCAGTTGAGGATGTGCTGTACGTATTGAAGCTGTTTTGGAGCCCTGACAGTAATCCATGTTGTTAATGTGCTGTACGTATTGAAGCTGTTTTGGAGCCCTGACAGTAATCCATGTTGTTAATGTGCTGTACGTATTGAAGCTGTTTTGGAGCCCTGACAGTAATCCATGTTGTTAATGTGCTGTACGTATTGAAGCTGTTTTGGAGCCCTGACAGTAATCCATGTTGTTAACTGTTCCAGTTGAGGATGTGCTGTACGTATTGAAGCTGTTTTGGAGCCCTGACAGTAATCCATGTTGTTAATGTGCTGTACGTATTGAAGCTGTTTTGGAGCCCTGACAGTAATCCATGTTGTTAATGTGCTGTACGTATTGAAGCTGTTTTGGAGCCCTGACAGTAATCCATGTTGTTAATGTGCTGTACGTATTGAAGCTGTTTTGGAGCCCTGACAGTAATCCATGTTGTTAACTGTTCCAGTTGAGGATGTGCTGTACGTATTGAAGCTGTTTTGGAGCCCTGACAGTAATCCATGTTGTTAACTGTTCCCTGTTCCAGTTGAGGATGTGCTGTACGTGTTGAAGCGGTTTCCCCGCCCCTCCCTCCTGTCCAGCTACAGGCATGGCTGGAAGGCCAGACTTAACCACTTCCAGAGGTACTCCGACTTTAAAGTCAAAGGTAATTGATATTTTCACCTTCAAAGAAGGGATACATTACATTTCTTTCACTCAGTTTATTATGTTGAGCCCAACATACTGGGCAAATACGATTTTAGAGGGTATTTTGGAGAGAAGATCGGCTATTTTCCTCATATGGGGTCACTGACCTTTAGGTCACATCTTTATTCATCTGGCCAGGTGGACTAATTCGGTCAGCCAATGAGAGAGCGCGTTGTAACACGGATTTATCAAGCTCGACCTGATTGGTTAGAATAGTCAATTTAATTAGGGGTATACTCTGACAGGTACAGAGTCTGACACAACTTCACTACTCCCTGGCTCCCATCCTTGCGCTATTATTGTTGTGTCCTACTGAAGTTAAGTGCAATTGAGAAGGTTCAAAACTTTTCTGGTGGTATTTTTCGACACACACGGTGTTTTTCTTATTTTGACACTGCATGGAAACAAAGATTTCCACAAGTTTGCAAGCTTGGACACTATGGTGAAACCTGACATTTCCTCGCTATGTACACGAATTTTCTACCCCTGTGTCACCAAGATTGGTCACCAGTGCACACAAAAGTGCACACAAAGTGTCCAAAGTTTCCCACCTTAGGAAACACCCCGTGTCGGGACGTTGACAATAACATTAACAATAACAATAGAGAGTTGTGAAGTGCGTGAAAATTTACCTTGAGCAAGGAGGCCCTTGCTTTGAGTAATTGTTTAAAGTTTTTGGCTAAAAATGACGTAAACGATTTCAAATACCAACATTGCAGACATACATATATGAATGACATCCACTGGGCACCCAAAAAAATGGCCTCTATGCCACAGTTGCTTTTTGCATGGGGAGGGAAATGGGCGAAACATGTTGCATTTGCTCCCGCAAATGTTGCCTTTCTAGTTCTTATTCTTCTCCAAACAAATAAAGATACCAGATGGCTGTTGCCACGGTTAGTGGTAAATAGCAGGCACCCTGTGGTGTTCAATTGCAGACTAGCAAGTTTTACACCATGTATGTGAATGTGTTTGAGTCAGAATATACAAAGTAGTTTTTTAGGCTAGACACTGTGAAGGTAAACATTATGTATTTGCTTGCAAATGTTGTCTTTCTAGTTAATGTTGGTTATTGTTTCAGTGGTGATTATGGTAATACATGTATGTGTGATGTACTTTACAAGTAGGATAACACTGAGCATGTTATTCTTTGTTGAAATAAGGAAAGGAAAGATGGGCATTTACCATAAGGAGACTGTTTGCTATGCTATCTTATGAAGGGCTGTCTCAAAGTAAATTAAGCTTTTTGATGGTGGGGATTATCTTTGTTATCTCCATGAAAAATGGAGATACAGTCAAACCTGTGTTAGCGGTCACCTGGACATGTGGTCACGGTCAGCCAATTTTTGGTCCGGCCGCAACGGCAACACTGCTAATAGCGGTCACTGTGCGTGGTCAGGCCGCGGTCACAGCGTGGCCGGCGTACCTTTGTTTACATCAGCGGCCGTAACTCCGAGCCGTGCCAGCCCACGCCTGGTTCACAATCTTTTTATTTCCGCGCTGCGCCACCAAAACGTGGGCTCAACTAGAACCTTAATGTGTTTGAATAAAGAAAACATTAAAGAATTTCGTAGTTTGACGCGAAGTATTTCCAGAAATGGTGTCTTCTGATTTTTTACGTGGCTGTAAACACTCGTCTCAGTTCCGCGGCACATCGTCATTTCTGAGCTGTCGGACTGGGCGAAATTACGGCCGCAGCTTTTTAACAGAAGACTCATTCATGTATCTGATGTGTTAAGTTCTTGAAAATGTAATTTTCCGGGCGGAATTTCCGTTTTCTGCGGGTAAATAAAGAATTTTCGAGATTTACGCATTTTTCCAAGATGGCGTCGCAGCAAAGGTCACAAGAGTTCAGACGATACCACTGATATGTAGGTTAAATACGGTAAATCTATTTTGTAATACCGCATCCCTGAGAGTAATTTCATTATTAAAACCTTAAAAATGCATCGATACAGATATATTATGATGTAAGATACAAGTTGTACTAAATTTATGAAAGAAATAAGCATGAACGGATCCACTTTTCCAATGATTACCACATACTAGGGATAATGGTAGAAGCCGAACCCAAGCTGAAAACAAAGGGAACTCGCCACGATGTTTTGTTTGAAAACCGGCCGAAAACGAACAATAAGTGGAAACAAAGGAACAATCCTTTGTTTCAAAATGTTGTTAACTAAATGGGTGGCGTTCAGTTGCAAAATAAGTTGTTTTACATGGCTAAATTTATTCGTTGTCGGCGACAGAGGCATCAAACTTCCAAGAAAAATGGCGGTCTCTTCAGAAGTCTTCAGAACCTGGAGCACAAGTCCGTCTTTTTCGAGTTCGCTAGATAATAGCGAAGAGTGCGGGGCCGCTGACTAATTTTGCCGTGGGAACTGGTAAACTGGACATCCATGTCAACTAAATTGAAGACCATTTGCAGTTTATGTGTTTGTTTGGGGCATGGTCATTGCAATATTTCTTCAATTAAAATTATGATATACTGTATAACAAAAATAAGGAAACAAAAATTGAACTGTAAACACTGGTCACTTTAAATTTGGAAAAACACCAGCAATTTGGAAAATCAAGCAATGTAAATTGTAAACCCTTAAGTGTGGTATCAACTCAAAGGTCTCCTCATTAGACACTATTCATGTGAAAATCAATAATCAGTTATGTTCACAACTCCAGATATTATTGATTAAAAATGCTTGTAGCCTGTAAGGCTGACATCTTGGACTACCAGTCTGCCAGCCTGGCTTGTACGGCCAGATGGTGTAAGTGCCAGGCTGAAATCCCAGGACAGGGAGTCTGACCTCATTAGCCTAGACAGCCATGCCGGCCTAAAACAACACAGACTACCAGGCCCAGTCTCGCCTGGTGGGCTAGGGAATTGGGAGTGCTGGCGTGTAACCTGCAGTTTTCCATCATTCCTCTAGGGCTAGCTGAAAGTCTGGACTACCAGTCTAAAGTTTAGGCTTGGACGGCCAGAATCTTAACCACTGGGCTGAGCCTTCAGTCACACATAGGCATATGTAGGATGTCTGAAGTGTGCTTATACCAGATTGTAGTAAAAGTAATATTGTTTCAAATTAGTGACCTGTTTAGAGTTTATCTACTTATGCAATTTTTCCATAGAGAAATTAGTTACATATATACAACTGCATAATTCTTTTAAATGTGCATTCTGCTTGCAAGTTGCAAAGCTTTTATAAGGCAAAATTTGTGAACCCTTACAAGATTGAAAGCGTACAAACTTATTTCGAGGTGGAGAGATATCACACTGGCTTGTCAATTCAATGTTGTGGATTGGGCATGTTCACTGTATGTTGTACCCATGAGAATGATTTGCTACATGCCCACCTATGGTCATGGTAGTCCCCCAACCCATGGCAGTCCCCCCACCCCAAAATGTGCTTTTCTCACCACACATTTCAGCAGAGGGTGCACTCCAAGAGTGACAGTGAAAAATGCACCTTTTCACTGGGGAAATCATGGATCATGCCAATGCTGCATGGAGCAGGTCATTTCTGTGACCTTACCCATCCTACTGAGAAAAAACAATTAGCTCCGCCAGTATCACATGTACACTTAGGCGGGAAAGTTTGAGCGGGAGAAAATCTTGCTGTTTTTGACCTGACAAGAAGACGACTCTGTTTTTTACCAACAAGAAGACCTTGTGACTGTCCAGTGCTCGACTGCATTCAGGTAAGCCATATGTTTATTTTCTCTAGATCTGTGTTTGTATCATGGGGTAACCTTTGCAACACAAACCAATGTCTTAATAAATGGTATATGGCTGAGCTTAGAATCTGCAATGTTTTTGACTTGAGCCCTTTTCCACATGCTGGGACTGACTAGTGCCATGAGTCCATGAAAGCTTTACTGAAACTTAACAATGCATATTGAAGACATGAGGAATCAAGAGTTGTGGTCTTACTTTAAGCAATACTAGAGATCTAGATGAATCAAAAGAGGAAATACCCCGAAATTCAGGAAATTAATATGAACTACAATGTAAAATATACTTGGTAAGTAAGGAAGTCAAGCATAGATAGAGAAGTTGAAAACACTGACTAATTCGGGCAATCAGAAAGTACATTCCTCATGGTTGCTAATTTGTAGGAATCTCTTACTAGGAATTGCTAGGAATCTCCAAGCAAGTAAGCACTTAGGAATCTTTTCTTGTTACACATGTACAAAATATATGCCAGCATTACTTGTCTGCTCCCTAGTGCCTTCGAAATCCTTGTATGGGAATCCACAAAGCCATGGAAACCTCCTGGACTAGGTTAAGTCTACTGACCGTTACACCTTTCATCATATTATATTATATTATAAAATATCATATCATATTAAGTTTAATACATGTAGAAACATAAGTCTCAGGGACTCAACTATTTAACAGGGACTCAATCACTTCCTGCCAGTAAAGCCACGGGGCACGACCACATTGATAATACACTATTGAAACTCAGTGCTGACTACATAGCAGGCCCAGTCTGTCACATTATAAGCAGCTCCTTAAGACAGGGGTTGTTCCCATCACAATGGAAGAAGGCCAAAGTAGTACCACTAATAAAGAACAAGTCTGCCCCTTTGAATGGTCCCAATAGTAGACCTATCAGCTTGCTACCTGCCATCAGTAAAGTAATGGAAAAAGCAAATTCAATCGTACCTTCTTTCTAACAACATAATCTCAAAGAGCCAACATGCATACAAGCAACATCACTCTACAGCGAGCGCTCTATAATTCAGATGACTGATCACTGGTTAGGGGAAGTAGACAAAGGAAATCTTGTTGGTGCTGTTCTACTGGACTTGAGCGCAGCCTTCGATACTGTCAACCACGAGATATTACTCGCTAAATTAAAGTCAGAGCTATGGTTTCAGGGAGTTAGCTATAGACTGGATGGAAAGTTATCTATCAAACAGGTGCCAGGCTCAACTTATCTGGAGACCAAGTCCGGAGTTCCTCTTGGGAGCTGCCTGGGTCCGTTGTTGTTTTGTCTCTACACCAATGATCTGCTTACCATTACAAAACATACAAGTCTGGTTATGTACGCAGATGACACAACACCCTACACTGCAGCACCCAGTGCTGTAGAAGTAGGAAACATTTTACAGACAGACCTCACGCACATCTGCATCTCATGGGATTGGGTCCAAACAAACAGACTCATCTTAAACAATGGTAAAACTAAATCAATCCTCCTAGACAGTCACCCTAAACTAAAACACATCCCAGAACTAAATCTCAGTGTGGGTGGGAAACAGATCACTCAGGTAAGCCAAGCCGACTTACTGGGGTTTACTGTTGACCAGCACCTCTCCTGGGCCCAGCGTGGACACAACACCACAACAAAAATGGCTTAAGTTAGCATCATTAAGGAAATATAAAAACCACTGTCCAGGTGATTTACTGAAAACCGTTACACAATCTCTTGTTATATCACATTTGGATTATTGTTCTACTGTCCTTTCTTCTACAACTCGGACACAATTAGACAAACTACAGACTATGCAGAATCGTGCAGCCAGACTTGCAGCTAATTCAACAATGTTCTCCTCTTCCGACGACTTACATACCAGGCTCAACTGGCAAACTGTCAAAGAGAGAATGTACACAACGACACTAAGTGCTTTTCACAAACTAGTTACAGTTAAACAACCAGAGGGCTTATACGATAGAGTACATAGCAGCAATAATTCACACAATCACAACGCTACTTATATTCGTGATTTATGATTCAACTTCTTGTTTTCTGTCTACTACATCCAGACTATGTTTTCAGTTATGTTGACCTCTGACCTCTCTCGTTTATTTCTAATTTCACCACATTTGTTTTGTTGAATTCTCAGTTAACCAATTGTATACTTCAGTGTAGTAGATTTTGTTTCATTATATTTATTTGTATAGGGACTCCAGGAAGAATAGTGCATATTGAATATCACTAATGGAGATCTAAATAAAACAAACAAACAAACAAACAAACAAACCATCTGTCAGACCTGATCTTCTCAAAAGCCCTGGCCCATGTTGATCATTTTTGGTAAGAGAAAAAAAATCAAATCCTCCCATGACAACAGATTCTTTGAATGATGAGCGGAAAGTTTTTGACTTCATTGTTTTCTACAAATTAAGGTTAGTTATCGAAGCTTCTAGATAGTGTTCTAAACAGTGTCTGCTATGCTGGAGGAACTAACTGCATGTAACAAGTTCCCTCAGTGTCACATTTCTACTAAAAAGCAGCAAATATGGGTTACGCAACAAATAAAAGTTCATCGGCTTTATACATGGGTACATGGACAATCACAGATTAGCAGGTAGACATCAAAAATGAAACCTTGATACCAACTGTACATGCACAGCACAGTAGCCTGGGTGCCATCCTAATTTCTACCAGGGCTCCTACACTCGCTAGGAGGGTAGCGAGTGTAGGAGCCCCGGTAGAAATAGGATGGCACCCAGGCTACAGCACAGAAGGTATCATAAAATATATAAAGTAGTCAATTTTACTGATTTCAATTGACTAAGGTAGCTGCCATTGTGCATAGACAGACAAATAGATAAATAAATGTTCTTTGTAATTCTGGACAGACTTGACAGACATCAAGGCAATATGTAAAACCACAACTTGAAAACTGAATGAAGCATTAGACTTGTCAGTTTCCACTGGCCATCTTTCCTCAAACACCAACAGATTAAAGTAAGACAGAATGCAAGGAGGATGTTCAGTTAAGGATTAAAAAAAAGGACCTGTGCTCAAGCTTTTAAGGAGCTTATGTGTGTGTGTAGAAAAACAGTAGTGACCTACATATGTCAATGATCTGTGACAGGTCTATTCCACCGTAGTCCCTGAGGCAAATCCCAATGAGACCAATCTCCTGCCTCTGAGAATTGTTCAGTACTCTTCTCCTTAGTTAGAAATAATGTCATTAACAGATAGTACAACACAAGAAGTACATGCTACTTCATACATGTACCACCAATATGTGATATCTATGTGCCCTTCTATACCATTCAGGAACACTAGAAGACTCAACTAGTCCCCATAAATGTACATGTACAAATGTACCACATTATTCCAACATACTGGAGACATGCATCTACACTCAGTCTGTGTTATCAAAACATGCTGCCATGGCATAAAGCATCCAGAGAAAATGCAGTTGACTGTTTACTGTGTTGACAGTATATAATTATCTTCCCACTGGTTACACATTTAATATTAAAAGCTCTGCCCTGTGATCATGACAAAAGTTTGAATGAGACCCCTTTCTAAACCATATTAGCCTAAAAATATCAAACAGAAATTGACTTGACCAACAGAAATTGACCTCAAGGGAGACGTCCTGTCAAATATTTTCATCTTGCAATTCACAATGACATAATCGAGTTACATGTATAATCATGACTTTGAGGAGTTCATAGTACTGTGTAAAATGTATTACATTCATGCTGATATGAAGTCCTATCTACCTACAATGTATTGTACTTTGCTCATAGACTTCACAACTGCATAGCTAGGGAATCAAAATATGAGACGTGACATTGATCTTATCATAATGGACTTTTTCAGATAAAAATGTCCTACAAGTGGTGCTTGCTGGACAATGGGCCAGACGGCATTGACGTGAAGGTGGTGACTAGGGAGGTCCAGTATTTCTCAGACTTAACTGGTGGCTCAGTCACCAAGATCAGAGTGCCCAAGGATCGCAGGGAGACGTCCGTTGTGGTAAGACAGTTTCTGTAATGTTCAGTTTTCATTACAACTTCTTTTAACTCCAGCACTCTATAGAAACTTTGTTACATAAATCAACCATTGATCGTGTAACAGTGGGGTTCAAGCACCACTAACTGGCCAGTCTAACAGGGTCCGGAACTGTTAGCCTACCGGTTAGGGTGCTGGGTTTAATAATTATAAGTTGACATGCCGCGTTTGGTGCGGGTTTGCTCTTTTGGAGTCAGAGCCTTTGTGTGTTACAATTGACTAAATAGTATGATACGAGGGGTGATCAATAAGTCCTCGGCCTCACCCAGAAATAAGGTGCACAGCTCACATTTTGGGAAATAATTATGTAGTATGCTTGAAGTCTTTTATGTATGTCTACCAAGTTTCAAATCGTTGTGATCATTACTTTGCAGACGGCACTCAGTAACATTAGGTGAGGTAGAACGATACAAACATGGACAATTGAGCTGCGACCTGAGGTGTGCTGGCCAACTTGCTCTGCTGAAAGTTGGATACCCACTTATTTTTAGTTGAAATAAGAAGGTAATCTTCATCAAACATTTTGACAATGTCTTCGGAGATTTTATGCCAATTCTTGGCCCGAGGAACTCGACCCACACATCTCTGATCAGAGTTCAACATTGTTTTTCTCATCATCATCATCATCATCATCGTCGCCGCCGCTTTCATCTGTTTTTCTCATCACTTACCTACTAGTTTTCAAATGGACGTCGACTAAAAAAAACATTGACCACAATAATTTGGTTGGTGGATATTCCTTAAACATATCATACTACATAATTATGCCCCGAAGTTTGAGATGTGGACCTTATTTCTGGGTGAGGCCGAGGACTTATTGATCACCCCTCGTACAGTTAGTATACAGTGTAAAAACTTCTGGTATCACCCTGTTTGATTTGCAAAACCCTTTTCCACTCCTATAGTTCCGCGGCCCTTCCGGACCTCAGAGAATGACACTGCTTCTAGCAAACTACCATGCTCCCGAGGCTTGTGAGGAGGAGAGGAATTGTTTCTCTGAACTCTCCTCAGCAATGTCCCAAACAGAGTTCATCAGGAACTTTGTCAAGATCAAGGACAGTGTGTTCAGTGACATTGTAAGTTTAACATTAACATTTTGTACCTCTCTTAGGAAAGTAAGTCCTTGCTGCAATCAACAAGGTGTGATATATGTTTACTTTATTGGTAGCTGTACAAAGGGACTCAAGGTACATGTACAATGTACAATGTAGGTAGTTAGTTGAACGAAATGTATACAATAACTCTGTAAGGCATTGTGCCTCTTACTTGAAAGCGTTAGGGAGTTTTCAAGCATTTTTCTCCTGGTTAATGACCCAATGCTTCATGATCACCAGAGCATAAGAAATTTTGTTTAAAATAATGTACCATATACCTGTAAGCTTGCTGTGAAATGAGTTTGTTGTTATAGATATGTCTTCCCAATTTCTGGCTTACATTTTTATTCAAATCTTTAATAGGAGCAGGTCAGACAGCCACTGCAGGATTTAGGAAACAACAGCAGTGCTGCCAAGCCACCTGCCAAGCCTGTACCTAAGCCATCAGGGTCAGCGACCGGGAACAGCAGTGCTGCCAAGCCACCTGCCAAGCCACCTGCCAAGCCTGTACCTAAGCCATCAGGGTCAGCGGCCGGGAACAGCAGTGCTGCCAAGCCACCTGCCAAGCCCGTACCTGCACCATCAGGGTCAGCGGCCCGGACCAACAGTGCTGACAAGCCACCTGCCAAGCCACCTGCCAAGCCCGTACCTAAGCCATCAGGATCAGCGGCCCGGACCAGCAGTGCTGCCAAGCCACCTGCCAAGCCACCTGCCAAGCCTGTACCTAAGCCATCAGGGTCAGCGGCCGGGAACAGCAGTGCTGCCAAGCCACCTGCCAAGCCTGTACCTAAGCCATCAGGGTCAGCGGCCGGGAACAGCAGTGCTGCCAAGCCACCTGCCAAGCCTGTACCTAAGCCATCAGAGTTAGCGGCCGGGAACAGCAGTGCTGACAAGCCACGGTTAACGCCGCTCTCAGCAGCTAAAGGTATTTTCTCATTATGTCATTGACTACAGAAAGGCTCAGTGATTTTGAGGTGCAATATTGACATGTTAAGTCTATTTCTGTCACAGCCAGATTTCCTACTGTCAATGAGTTGCTTCCTTCATACATGTACATTGTAACTTGTTGGAAATTGAACAGTCAGTTCATAACTGCATTATCTTTTCATAAAGGTAAACAAAAAAGAGACTTCCAACAGGCAGTAATTGCCATGCGTGAAGAATGTGTTGCAGCCATGGGGGAAATGGTGTATGAGGAGCTCGACCAGAACGAGTTGCTTCCTGGGCCAAGTGCTCAAGAAAAAGCAAGATGGATGGAGATCCTTGGCCTCACACAAGTAATTACAGTATACAATTGTCTCCTAATAAGCTGTATCAGATAAAGGTGTCCATAATACCTAATAAGGCCATACCAATTTAATTTCTTGGTTAACCCTTTTTTTAGATTTTAGCAAAAAAAAAGCTGGGGTAAATGATTTGCACCTGACCATGTTCACACCCTGAAACTGTGTGCACCAAAGTACAAACTTTCCTCTGAGATTGTTTTCATATTGATTTTGGAATTTGACTAAAAATCTGTTAACCAAGAAATTAAATTCGTGTGGCCTAAGTGTGAAACACATTGAAAACAATATTGTATTAATAGATTATTATATTACATGACATTGTATAAATGTGTACACATGTGTTTTGAGGTACATGGCATGTCATTGTAATCACAATGAAATAACAATAACTATATAACACCTGTTACTTTCTGACCTGATATGCCTTTTCTTTTTCAGCCCAATAGCATCCTCCGCAATGCCAAGGAGTACCAAATTGTTGCTCTTCTGAGCAAGCGATGTTGGGCTTTGGCTCTCAAAGTCTTCGAGATGTGTACAAGCAATTTGATTAGAACAATGGAGAGCAGGGCAACAGTGCTCATGTTTCGGCCTTTAAAAGGCCTCCCGGAGAAAGACATCTTCCAGTTCCTGTCCAAGTATGCAGAATACGGAGCAGGAATGGATGCCAAATCCTTGGTGGCCAGGGTTGACGAAGAGCTGGTAGGTCATATTATCTGAGTGTGTGAAATTATCAGTTTTGTCTTCAAATTTGACCACTGATTGCTTCATTGTGCATGAATAGATGCAAGGTTTAATAGTAGCACTGATGGAACAGGAGGACATTGTGATGAAGGGTCTGGGCATTGATTATTCAAGTTTCTTTCGTATCATGATCATGAGAATGTTAAGCTGCACTGCCACAAAACATATATAATTCTACTACACAAAGTACTTATCATTTTGGATAATATCTGAATGATCTGTGTGACATTACATTGTACTTAACATAAATCAGTGATTCAATACAGATACTTTAAAGGTTTCATGTTATGATACACTCAAGCCCCTAATGCTCTTACCCATTGTAAATATCTTGTTTTCTTATTGTTTCCTGAAGAAAGTAGACAGACTGCCGCCAATGGCGTTACTGGTTACGGAGTACCGTGAACTTAAGAGTCTGCTGGGAGCCCTCCAGCTTGAAGGAATAAGTCCTGAGGTAAATTGTTAATCTTTCCAATTCATTGCATAAAAGAATCAGAAAACCAACAAAGCAATGCAGTATAAGAAAAAAAACCGACTATGCATGGTATTTAATGGAAAACTACAGAACACTGAAGCCAATCAATGTCATTGTCAAGAAATTGAACTACTAGCCATACATTACGTTTCAATTATGTTTGCTTATTCAACTGTTACAGGTAGCTGTAAAGCAACAACAGATGATCTACAACACCCAGGCACAGGTTCACCAACTAAGGCAATTTGCCTTAGATGTGGCGCAAGTTGTGAACAATCAGTGCAGTTCAGATTTAAAGATCTCTCTCATCAAGGTTTGTTTCTTTTCTAATAATTCATGAAGTTATTGAATTCCTAACCATCTCTGAATAATCAACTTCGTACTGTCATCGTGCAATGAATGGACGGTACATGTACAATGATGTACAGTGTTTAATTAAAATAGATGAAGAATTGATATTTATGTATTTATCTAATATTGTTTACACTTATAATATCAGGCCAGGATGTGCCAATGGCCTGGGGGACAGGAAGCAAATAGAACAGTAAAAACAACACTACCACAACTTGTATAATTCCACAGATGCAACAATATTTGTCTCAATCAAAAATGACATCAGTGTGTGTTGTAAGAAATTGTTGAAAGGATGGATCCATCATGTACAGTAATGCATCCTTCCCCACCAAGAATAAACTCTAAAACACAGGGGGAACATTTGCTTGCACTTATAAATTGAGGTTATAAATGGTTTAAAATATTTGATTGGTTATTACTGAAAACTATCTATTGGCACACTGAGACATCTCTTCCTCTAAAAATAACCATATTTCTATTTTCAGAACTTGCTGGAGATTGACTCCTACTTGGACACAGAGACTGGTGGCTTGGCTGAGGAAATTTCTCTGTCCAAAGTTGAAGGTGATTTGGTTTTCTAACATTTGTAGTAATCTAAAACCCATAGCCCTTCCTTGCACTGACACAACAGGGTAATAATTTGTTTAGCACTAAGATGGTTTTTAAACTCGTGTGAATACATGCAGTCAATTAAATTGGGCTAAATATATCCACATGCCTCAAAAGCATCTAACCATGCTGTTCAGAGAAATTTGCTGCAATATATGATTATCACATTTCAGTCAGATAAGCTTGATGTAATTTATTTAGAACACAAATTTACAAATCCCAATGTCCAAAACAGTACTTCAAAGGGAGCCCAGTTCCGCCCTATTACAAGTCATGTATGGACACAATACACATGTATGTGGTTATAATTATTGTATTTCCACACCTTAGTCTAAAACACGACCTGTTGGATCCAAACAAACAGTTCAAGCCTGTGGTGTGCTTCTGTCATGTTTGCCAAAAGTTGGGCGCCCTAAATGAGGATCTGACAACACTATCATCTGGCAGTGCACTCTTACTTACAAGGAAGACAGAGCATGTTTTTCTTACAATGAAGTCATTTACACTAAATTTGGTCACCTTGCTACAGATTACATTTACAAGACATCTTTCACATAACCAGCTACAGGAAATCAGAATGATTTCTTACAGAAAAAGGGCATGCAGGCTAATGCCCAGGGGATAATAGAGCAAAGCAGAAATTTCTGAAAACTTGACAAAAGCCCCTTTTTGGAACTGGAACGGCATGACTGTAATAGAAACGTGTAAAAACTCTGCCCAAGGAGGCTGGCTATCTTAGTTTCTCTAGAACATCCACACTGTGATGTATGTGACCTGAAGCTGACCTCCTCTCCCCTTCCCTGGTAAAGGGCAGCCAACAGGTCAACCTGCAACTAAAGCAGATGTTTTTTTCAGGGATAAATTTACATCTTGTGTGATCCCCATATTTGGGTCCCTGAGAAGCCAGGAAAGCAGTTCACATGCCCTATCAATATATCAAACTTGGAACCCCTGATTGACAAAGCACTGTGAGGTCACATGATTACAATATCTCATATACGGTACATGTTACACCAAAGCGTCTAATATACCAGTCCTTTCTGCTTCTGAGCTGTCGCTTCTTAGTGATTGTATAAACATATGAGGCAGAATGATCAGTTAACATTTAGGTTATCAAAGGCTATATGGAATATAAATTTCTCTTTACTATTCAAGCATCTGAAGTGGGGAAATTGACTTTAACACATAACCAAAAAGCATGGTTCTATCGCTATCATACAAAAACAATGTACAATAGACATTATCTCTGTAACTGAAATGATAGTCTAATCTCCATGAGATATAGATGTTGATTTTGCATCATGCTTCTGTAACTGCAACTTTTGTCTGACCACCTAAGTGTACTGTAGGTTATGTACACATCACACAGTAACCTAAAATACTTTGAGCTAAATAAATGCAGACAGTACCCCAGGTAAGTCCACATCAGGCTTCTCCTTGACAGGAACTTGCATGTTGAAGAAGTCTGTGGACAAACATATTCTATCAGAGAATGAACTTAGCTTAGCTTTGCCCCTTGAATAGCAGGAACTGGTATTTCTGAGGGTTAACATTTCAAATTTTCCATGCTCGATGTAGGGGGGAAAATTGTTCAATCAAAATCTCATCCATCAATTGATAATTTATGTCAATGAATTCCAGTTAAACAATTACATGAGAATGTTCTATCATTTTCTACTACAGGTGTCCCACTGACAGAAGATGATTTTCAGCCAGTCCACAGTAGTACAAGGCTTGATGGTTAGTTTTATTCAGTGTTAGAAAGTTTCATAAGCTGGGGTACTGTACATTAATCATCACGTAAGTTGATACAACTCTGCTGACTCTGCATTACACCTATTTGTAAGTGATATGGTACATGACGAATTTTTGCACTTTTTTAAGAATTACTACAAATACCAGATTTATTTAATTTTAATTAGTAAATACATGTATAACAATATAATAGTGTTTACGTCATTATCACTTGTCTACATTTAAATCTGCTGTAACAGTTGAACATTCTTCTACAGATGACATGGAATTTGAGGAAGACATTTGTTGTGCTCCTCGGCCTCTGGTTGATGACCAACTCCTCGCACAGATGCACGACTCTGCAGATCTAGACCAACTCCCCGCACAGATGCATGACTCTGCCGACCAACTCCTTGCACAGAAGCACGAGTCTGCAGACCAACTCCCCGCACAGAATCACGAGTCTGCAGACCAACTTCCCGCACAGAAGCACGACTCTACCGACCAACTCCTAGCACAGAAGCACGACTCTGCAGACCAACTCCTAGCACAGAAGCACGAGTCTACAGACCAACTTCCGGCACAGAAGCACGACTCTGCAGACCAACTTCCCGCACAGATGCACGACTCTGCAGACCAACTTCCCGCACAGAAGCACGAGTCTGCAGACCAACTTCCCGCACAGAAGCACGAGTCTGCAGACCAACTTCCGGCACAGAAGCACGACTCTGCAGACCAACTTCCCGCACAGAAGCACGACTCTGCAGACCAACTTCCCGCAAAGAAGCACGAGTCTGCAGACCAACTTCTGGCACAGAAGCACGACTCTGCAGACCAACTTCCCGCACAGAAGCACGAGTCTGCAGACCAACTCCCCGCACAGAAGCACGACTCTGCAGACCAACTTCCCGCACAGAAGCACGAGTCTGCAGACCAACTTCTCGCACAGAAGCAAGAGTCTGCAGACAAACTCCCCGCACAGATGCACGACTCTGCCGACCAACTCCTAGCACAGAAGCACGAGTCTGCAGACCAACTCCTAGCACAGAAGCACGAGTCTACAGACCAACTTCCCGCACAGATGCACGACTCTGCAGACCAACTCCCCGCACAGATGCACGAGTCTGCAGACGAACTCCCCGCACAGAAGCACGACTCTGCAGACCAACTCCTAGCACAGATGCACGACTCTGCAGACGAACTCCCCGCACAGAAGCACGAGTCTACAGACCAACTCCCCGCACAGATGCACGACTCTGCAGACCAACTCCTAGCACAGATGCACGACTCTGCAGACCAACTTCCCGCACAGATGCACGACTCTGCCGACCAACTCCTAGCACAGAAGCACGACTCTGCAGACCAACTTCCCGCACAGATGCACGACTCTGCAGACCAACTTCCCGCACAGAAGCACGACTCTGCAGACCAACTTCCCGCACAGATGCACGACTCTGCAGACCAACTCCCCGCACAGATGCACGACTCTGCCGACCAACTCCTAGCACAGAAGCACGACTCTGCAGACCAACTTCCCGCACAGATGCACGACTCTGCAGACCAACTTCCCGCACAGAAGCACGACTCTGCAGACGAACTCCCCGCACAGATGCACGACTCTGCAGACCAACTTCCCGCACAGAAGCACGACTCTGCAGACCAACTTCCCGCACAGATGCACGACTCTGCCGACCGACTCCTAGCACAGAAGCACGAGTCTGCAGACGAACTCCCCGCACAGAAGCACGAGTCTGCAGACCAACTCCCCGCACAGAAGCACGAGTCTGCAGACCAACTTCCCGCACAGAAGCACGACTCTGCAGACCAACTTCCCGCACAGAAGCACAAGTCTAGATCTGGAGGAAAAAGGAAAAGCGAGCCAGTCAAACCAAGCCCACTCCACTCAACTGGCTCTGGCAAGAAGAGAAAAAGAGACCAAGAGGCCAAGACAGCCACTGCGGCCCCTTTGACTTACCCACCGCAGCCCCTCGAGATTGGTCAGCTTGTTGCTGTTGCCTACAAGAAGGCGCTGTATGTGGGAACAGTCAAAAGCGTGAAAGATAAACGCACAGCCAAGGTCGACTTCCTCAGCTACCATGGAGATGGTCTTTACGTCCAACCATCTCGCCAATTAAGTGAGGATGTTGACCAGCGATGTGTAATTGACATTAACTTTGCGAACAAAAAGATAAATGGGAAGGTCCAGATAGAAGACTTCAATAGTATATACAGACATTATCTGGACTATCTGAAATCATATAAGTTGTAAAGATTAGACAGAATTCTCATCAACATTCCTATGATTGCAGTCAGATGTACACAAGTTAGATGTGACAAGCCGTTCAATGTAATATAATCAGCTGCTTCCGCGCCGCTTGCCTGCGAACCTGGTGTGTTACGCCGTAGGGCGGTTATATATACCGGCTATACAGATACAGACAGTCATGTACATTGTCTGATAATGATTTTGAGTATTCTGCAAATTACATCTTTCCCATCTTGCTACAAAACTGAAAAGTGCATTTTACTGAACTGAATGTCTAGGCTTAGGAAATGTTTGTGGATACACATGATACGCCTGCATTTGTCAATGTAATGTAAATGTTCACGGTAAAGGCTCAGTACATGTATGTTTCAATTGATGCGCCAAAATGAGTGCATTATGGCTCAGAGGGCTGATGTATTGGCGTGATTCTCGTAGCTGAGTTTTCACAGGTGATTTTGAAAGAGAATTTTCAAACAAATGGGAAGAAAATTGTTACAAAAAAAAAGGTTTTTAATTGAGAGATCTGAAACTGATCTGTGGAGAACAATGCTTAGAATCAAAAGAGAATTTCAGAGCTCTCTCCTGTCTACACGAAAACACTTAAGAGATTTATAGCTCTACTAGAGTGTTATCGTTGACATGGTTGTTCTCAGGTTAGCGTAGACGTGGCGCCCCTTTGTTGTGTTGCTCGGCCTCTGGTTGATGTAGACGTGGCGCCCCTTTGTTGTGTTGCTCGGCCTCTGGTTGATGTAGACGTGGCGCCCCTTTGTTGTGTTGCTCGGCCTCTGGTTGATGTAGACGTGGCGCCCCTTTGTTGTGTTGCTCGGCCTCTGGTTGATGTAGACGTGGCGCCCCTTTGTTGTGTTGCTCGGCCTCTGGTTGATGTAGACGTGGCGCCCCTTTGTTGTGTTGCTCGGCCTCTGGTTGATGTAGACGTGGCGCCCCTTTGTTGTGTTGCTCGGCCTCTGGTTGATGTAGACGTGGCGCCCCTTTGTTGTGTTGCTCGGCCTCTGGTTGATGTAGACGTGGCGCCCCTTTGTTGTGTTGCTCGGCCTCTGGTTGATGTAGACGTGGCGCCCCTTTGTTGTGTTGCTCGGCCTCTGGTTGATGTAGACGTGGCGCCCCTTTGTTGTGTTGCTCGGCCTCTGGTTGATGTAGACGTGGCGCCCCTTTGTTGTGTTGCTCGGCCTCTGGTTGATGTAGACGTGGCGCCCCTTTGTTGTGTTGCTCGGCCTCTGGTTGATGTAGACGTGGCGCCCCTTTGTTGTGTTGCTCGGCCTCTGGTTGATGTAGACGTGGCGCCCCTTTGTTGTGTTGCTCGGCCTCTGGTTGATGTAGACGTGGCGCCCCTTTGTTGTGTTGCTCGGCCTCTGGTTGATGTAGACGTGGCGCCCCTTTGTTGTGTTGCTCGGCCTCTGGTTGATGCAGATGTGGCCTCTGGTCTGCTCTGGGTTGATGTAGGTGTGGCACCCCCTCCTCGCCTTTTTTTTGCCGTGCTCCTTTCGACAGTACTCTTCCTTCGTTGGTAGGCCTCTTTTGAGCCAATGAAGACCTATAGTATTGTAGGTAAGGTAAGGAAAACCACTTTAATGGGCTGTTGGCAAATAAGTTAGTGTACAGGACTGGTGGAGTTAATACATCCATAGAAAACGGTGTTGATAATTTTTCCTGATATTTGTGTAGGTACAATCAAACTTCTGTGATGAAACATCCTCAGTGCAACTAAGGCTGATTAATGATTACCTCTGGCTGTTTGTACTGTTTGGCAAGCATGTCGTTGATGGTGTCCTGGAGTGGTAACAGCTCATCCTCATCACCATCACTCCCTGTAGCGTCGTATTCCTTGAGGGTCAATAATCCCCACTGATGCTGTACATCAGTTAGAAGGCAGGGGTTGGCAATATCAGTTATGTATTTTGTCCACCACGACTTCTCCTCTGGTGTTAACTTGCCAACCTCTGCCAACTTTCTGATGGTAGCTGTGAGTGTCTGGGGGTTTGCATAGGGGATTGGCTGTAGTAGCTGTGGCTGACCTAGTGGCACCCTGTTTAACACAGCCTGAAAAGTAATAAATCTTTGACTTCAGTTATGAGGTACCTACAAGGACTTACATGCATATGCGTAGTCGTGTGAACAATACATTGTATGTCTTGTCACTTTTTACCTTAGTTTCCTTGAAGTACATCTTGACAATGAGTCAATTATAAAACATCAGATTCCAAATAGATTATAATTTGATTTGCCTTGACATCCTAACCTAAAGCAGAAAAAATGATTGCCACTGGGTTTAGCTTTACAATATTGAAAAGGTACAAATTTCTTTCCAACAAATCATATAATCTTTAATTGTCTGTCAAATGATTAAAAAGATGGAGTTCCTGTTATGTCCCTTTTTGGTATACAATCAACAATTGTTATGATGTATGAGCTTGAAATTCACTTCTTTTACCTTTTCATTCCCACCTCGCTTTGGTGTCAGTTTCTGCCAATCTTTGTCAGATGACCACATTTTAAACTCCAAAGCAACATCCCCTTCCTTCTTGATGATCTTGAATGTGTGGGGTGCATTATGATGTTCAATATCCACCATCTCTTGGTCTAGCCACTGCTTGATGTCGTACATGTTTTGGGGGTCCAAGACAGTGACTTTAGGCCGAGGGGTGTAGCTCTCCTCAACTTCAACCAACAGTTGGTCCATGGTTGGGGCTGACCTTCTCCTAAGGTGTTCTCCTATCTGCAAATTGAACAGGAAAAATATTTAATAACTTGAAGACAGAAAGCCAACAGAAATGAAGAGAACTCTAGATCAGGGGTGTCTTTCCAACCATTTTTCCTTTGTTTAAGTGATTTATGTTAATTGTTAAGAAAGAGGGAGACCTTTATTATTATTAACAAGCACTTATAGCTTTTGACCTCCCTTGCACCCTTATGTTTTATTTATATTTTTTTGTTACGTGTTAGAAGTATTTCAAAGTGCAAATAAATATTAAATAAAAGGTCCCTAATGTTTGTCTGTCACTCATTTTAGGTAAGGGGGTGAGTGTCCCACAAGTGCCAGGGCATGTTCCTCCACAAAATTTGAAAATCCAACGGTTACCCTCTGAAGCACGTTCTCATTGCCTTACCGAAGCAAATATGACATTTGTCATTATAAGGCCACACCGATTTAATTTCTTGGCTAACAAATTTCTTTTTTAATTTTGGCAAAACAAGAATTATAAAAACAGAAGGCTGGGTTAAATAATTTGCACCAGTCGTGACCATGTTCACACCCTAAGACTGTGTGCACCAAAGTACAAACTTTCCTCTGATATTCTGTTTTCCTATTGATAGTTTTGATAGTTTAAAAAAAAATCCGTTTACCAAGAAATTACATTGGTGTGGCCCAAGCATACAAGAAAATGTTCATGTTATGAAGTTCAAAGTTTTTGACAGACAAGGTTATTTTTGTCCATCCAAGAATAGTTTGGACCCTTGGGGTAGAGACAGCCCTGCTCTAGATGTTCACATACAATACAGGCACATTCAGCAGTTAAACTTAAGGGTTTTAAGCTGTGTCAAGCTTAGCTTTCTTTGAAGACCTTACAGTCTGAAAGAAGTAAATTAAATGTAAATAGCTTATAATGCGTTTGCATGCTTTCAAATATAGGTTTAACAAATCCTCACAAAAGTACATGGCTTTGTGGTACCATTTGCAGTGTCAATGATGATCTTCCCATTAAGTAGCCTTCGTTGTTTTTAAACACAATCCAGAGACACAGGAGCGATGACACAATGTCTTCTTGACATTTCCTTAGTGTAAGATTATGTAAATATTTTTTTGCATACCCTGCTGAACAGTTGGTCGATATCTTCATGTGTATGACCAACCATGAGATATGATACCTTCACCTGAAAGATTGAGACATGAAGAATAGTTAAGAATCATTCATGAATTAACCCTAAAAAACTTACAAACTGACAAGTTGATGAGCAACTAATTTATAATTACTGTCTAATGATCATGTATTTCTAGTGGCCCGGCAATCCATTACTTGATGTCTAACTTTTAGTATTAAGACTAGATTGACTCCTTATCACCAGGGTTTGGGAACTAATTAATATGTCCTGTAGAGTTCAACAACTTGTCTGTCTGACAGAGAATATTCAATTTGGTTATAGCTACCAGTTACCAAATAAAAATGTGAATTCTAGAAATACATTTGATGTAGCCTTCTTGTGGTAGCGTCTTCTTTTATTTCAAACTGTTGAAAGTAGAAATGAGATGTAGTATACATACTTTTCTCACAACATTCAACTTGACAAGCACACAGCAGTAGGCCAATATCCATCGATTCTTACACTCCCCAGCTTTGTTGTCCATCTGGATATAGAGAACTGGAGGCAAACTGCCATCCCGCTCCTGGAGAAAACAATTGTACAAAGTGAATAAGGAAGACACATGCAAGTGTGTGTGCCTCTGTGTGTGTGTATCTGTGTGTGTGTCAATGTACATGTTCATGTGTGTGTGTGCATTCTCTGTGTGTGTGTACATCTGTGTGTGTGTGTGTGCGTGCATCTGTGTGTGCGTGCATCTGTGTTGTGTGTGTGTGAGTATACGTGTGTGTGTGTGTGTGTGTATATACATGTGTGTGTGTTTGTTTGCGTGTGTGTGTGTGTGTGTGTGTGTGTGTGTGTGTGTGTGTGTGTGTGTGTGTGTGGCAAACGTCCACTGGAAAAAAACATCCAATCATGTACAAAGTGAAAAGGGAAGGAACAAAGTAAACATGTACGAACTTGAAAACTTACATATCATGCCATATTACAGAACTATTCTAAATGTACTAAATGGCAGCTAACCATGTTTGTATTAAGTGTGTGTGAACAGAATAACTTGAGTTAGTTGTAGATGCTGTTTGTGCTAGCCAAAGGAGGAAAGAGCTACATTGAGTCCTTTGGCAGGTAGAAATGCAACATAAAACAAAAATTACCTCTGCAGCCTCAACAAGAATATCTGTCAAGAAGTTCAGTGTCAGATTAGTGTCATGTGGATACTCCATATGGTCGACCCTGGCAAAGCACTTTCGCTCTCCATGTGAAAGAGCTCCAGTCACTTGTGTGTGTAGACGCCATAGACGATGGTCATCCTAAAATAGGAAATGATGCATTTAATGTGCATAACCTAAAGCTAAAAGGTTATAATGTTCAAACCTCAGTAATAGAATGTGGTTGCTGTTAATCCTTTAATCAAGTAACTGTTAGACGTACCGTAGTACATGAAAGAATAAGGATGGAATTCTATCCTTCTAAAAACAGTATGCATGTATAATGATGATACACTTCCAATAAATAAATAAATAATGATGATCATACCTTTGTGGTCTGAGCAAAATGAGGAAGCAGTGTCTTGTCCTGCAACAAAAACCAAAAATTCTATAACAGGGTTGCTCCAAACCTTAACTTCACATTTTCTGATACAGTGGTTTGGAAGGTGTGAAAAGGTCTTATGTGTGAGAGAGCATAAGCAGATTGTTCATACCAAATACTGTTTGTGCTACTATTTTTATTGGGGTGTGTGATACTTATGTACATGTAAGTTCGCGTGGTCTTAACGACATCGTATCTTTGCTACTTTAATATTGATATGTAATCGTATAATGATAGTGTTATTAAAACTTATACTATGTATAGGAATGACTAGAAATTTGAGTTTTTTAAATTCAAGTTTCAAGCCTCATAAAATAATCTGAATGCCTTTAAGTTTGCAACAGCGCTTATGATAGTAACATTTCTGCATTAAATTTTGCAGTGCTTTACATGAATCCTTTTGGCACAATCTAAAAATTGGAAATCAAGATTTAGCAAGAAATAGACCTAGAGTTACTTCTTATTACTAATTATTCGAATGATGTAACGCCTTACCTGATCCATGCCATCTATGATGATAGACATGTACTGACTTGGCTTCGTCCTTGCTTTTCTTGAATGCTTGTAGTACTTCATCCTTTGAAGTCTGCAAATTGAATGTTAATGAAATCCATGAATTAGAAGTTTGTTGTCTTTTTCATTACTGAGTTTTTGGCTTGTTTTTAAAGTTATAACTACATAAAAGGGGAAGTCACTTTAAACTTACAAGCTATTCCACCATACTCACGAGAAAATTGAATTAAAAAAAAAAGATTGTCTGCTCTTACATATTACACGATAGTTGTTTCAACATTTCTAAAGTGAATGAGAAAACCGACCAACTAACAAAACTTATGTAAACATATAGATATGCTACATTGTATTGATATATCAGAAGTTTATTAACTCACTTTTGAAGCAAAATATGGGCGGATCTTGCATCTCTGACCTCTTCCCTCTTTATCTTTGTTGTAGCCTGCAGCAGGGCCTTCTTTAAGTTGTCGCAAACGGTACATTTGGCAAATCGGCTGAACTGTGAAACAAACCAATAAACATTCAAATGTCATAATTTATCAAATCCTGTAGGGTTGTGTAAACAAATGACTGGGGCACCCAGTTTAAGGCTGAGGTCTAAATGGCCCTTGAAATTGACAAGTGCAGTGGACTGATGTAGATATGAGTGAGAACTTCACTTGGAAGTATATTCAGTAGTAGGCATTTGAATCTTCCCTATTGCTTGTTCAACACAGACTGAAGCTACAAAAGGTCTAATTGTCTTGCATTCACCCACCTTGGGAATTTTGATGTGGCTGCAATGCTTCCTCCACACCTTGAGAAACTGAGTTCTCTTGAGTGGTTTGACGGGTTCGTCTTTGTTCTCTTCTTGATAGTATAGAAAAACGTCATTGACAGTCCATGATGCTGGGAGGAGAATTTTCTCCGCATCGGGCATCTTATCCCCGTCCCTCCTTGCCAGGTCTTCAAGCCACACCTGAGCACAGAGGCTTCTCTCACTGGGATAGATGTTGTTTTGCCTTCTGTGCTCAGGGTTTTGTAGTGCTCCCTTCTTGTATTGCCGCAAGTAGCTGTGATACCTGCAATCAAATCAACAGACATGTCATAAGTAAGATAAAGTTGATCTCTTATTCACTGTGCCCTCATAAAATGATTTTAGAAACATCCAGTCAGATCAAGGGGCAATATAGCTGTGAAATTAGGTTGCCAACCAGTAAAATCAGAACATTATTTTGTATTTTCATGAGTCACAAACTGACATGTGAAACTTGGCTCTGTCAATTGAACATGGTCTGCAAACTAAACTGACACTCCAACAGGTAACAGGTACACCACATGTTCAAACTGGTATCCAACTGGTTGACATCATGCAAAATAATATTGTGAACAATATACTGACCTTGATGTGCTGATGCCATTCAAACTGATCCACGCTTTGTGACAGACACTTTTTCCACACAGGTTGAACTTAGGATGGGATGCCCCCTCTGCTGAGTTGTCTCCCAATCTGAAGCTAGTCAGGATATGATCTCTTGCCTGTGATTGAGTTTTTTCAATCCAAAAAGCTCTTCGACAAGTCTCTGCCTCATTGTAGTTAAACTGCTTTAAGCAACTCTTTTGGCAGCAGTCCTCATTGAGGATGGAAGTGATGGATGCTTGCGATGTTTTTTCCCTCGCAGTTTTTCCTGATTCAAAAGAAAATTATAGTATTATACCCTGTTATGCATAATTTACTGTATATTATCATTCATGTACCAAACTCTATAAATGTACTGTAGAAGCCAGTTTTGCACAACAGATTTTTGCATACTTCGGTCAATTGCATAGAATCACGAAATCCCAAACAGGTTTCCATTAAATCCATTGTTAGTGACTTCGCATATTTGCACGGCGCATTGTTAAAAATGCTGGATAACGGCATAAGATTTGTCAAATATGGTCGACAAGTTAACTAAAAATGTGCGCTAAAAATCGGCAAACGTGGTGGAGCCAATAACAGTTTGTGTAATGGCACAGTATCGCCAATATGTATGAAATTGTTTTGACTAACAAAAGAAGGCTCTCTCCATTGACAATGACGCTGATAGCGATCATATGGGATATCCCGGTCAGGTCACGGGGCGTGTCGTCAGCATAAAGAGACGCACGCCTGCAAAAGGCGGCATTCGCCTTGACAGATAACTTGTTGTACTCAATAAAAATTGGTCTCTACCTGTCTATTTTCTCATAACTGTAGATACCTTTTACTTCCCTGGGATTTGATTTCGTGTTTAGGATGAAATGGAGTGTTGTTGGTGGTTTTAAGTTCGTGGCAGCTGAAATAATGGAAATCGTAAAAAAGGTAAACGGACAGCCAGTTGGAAACCACACAGATTTAACAAGGGCTACAGACGGATAAGTCACAGTGGTGCAGTGCTGGCGTGATCATCTGTCACAGAAGGCGTAAATTTCGTCTTAGTCATACCTACTGTCTTAAACTAAATTGTGAGACCAATATCATTATTTTAGACATACAGTCTGGCGGAGTTGTGTTTGTCTTGAGTTCATTTTTTGTACGAGTCAAGCATATTGTGTCATTCTACATGATTGTGTATCTAGCCACTGATCATCTTTATGGCAATTGTAACCATAAGTACATGTATGTAACAACTGCAACCGTGAACTTGATTTTTTGCTGGTTCCATGAGATATAGTAGTGTGCAAATATTGTTATGTTAGCTACTACGGTTCAATAAGAACTCTGGTTAACATTATTAGTGAACCAGCCTGTTAAAAAGTTAAATCTGTATCCTGTTCAAGTTCACAACATTTGTTACATTTCATCAAGGATGGGTGATAAAGTTAATACAAACAGGTAACTGCTTACGCCAAAAATAATTACTCAAACAACTGGATAAAGTTTTGAAACAGTCAGACGTTTCAGACAGCATCTACTGTCTTTCGTCAGTGACTAACGATAGTTTTGAAAGATTTAAGAGATGGATTTCACTTATGAATAATTTCTGTCTTTTTGAACATGTTGTAAATGGTTCTGATTTTGCGATGGTTATATTTGGTGGTAGAAGGGAAAATGAGGCTTTAAATGTATTTTACGTAAAGCCAGCGGCCCCGTGTAAAAGAACCCAACACACTTATCGAGAAAAGTAGGGGTGACCCGGTGTGCTTGGCCAAGAACGCAAGCCGTAGCGAAGCCGCATTAAACTACCACTTGTCTAGCTACTTGAAAAAGCTTTATGCTACACCTCAATTGAAACATATCTGTGGTACAGTAGGCTTCCAAAAAACAAAAAATACAAGTATCACGAGGACAGTTTTATTCATCATTATCTAAATGAAAGTGCAAGTATGGAGCAATAATTAAGATTAAAAAGAGTAGGAAAAGTAATGGACAAAGTCTGGATGTATTATATTAAATCTCTCAGCAGTATCTATGGAATCAAGATTGTAATTTTTTCCAACAAACACATCTGCATATACCGGTATGCCCCACACTCACTCCCACGTCCCTGTTCAACTACCAGGCTACATGATGTTCCAGTGTGTCTGGCTCCTCCAGGGATGTCCCATGAGGAGTGTGCCTGGTAGAGTAGGTCACCCGCCAAAAGGCCTGTCAGTTCAATATAACCTGAATATATTACATAAAATCAGTCGTCTCCTGATAATGCATGCTTTGAAATAGCCATCATTATACCCAAAGTCTTCTTTCTTAAAAGGCTACTTTGCTCTTTGCAAATGCCACACTGCCACGATAAGTTTGTGTTCAAATATACATGTGAGTTTCTTAGCTACGCTTATTGTTTCTTCTGGTTGACTTGACCTTTCACCCAGGCCAGTTCAAGTCTTGTTATTGTCTTGAAGATTTTTACCGTGGAAAGAACCGCTTTATGTATTTCAAAGTTTGATCCTGGATTAGAAGTTCTTCCTTGCTACAAATTCAATGATAGCGAGGTAAAATGTAAGGGGAGGTGGACAGGAAGCAGTGTTTCACGAAGGTTCAAAAGATTTTATAAGAAACATATTGTTTTGGGGGTGTTAAAAGTTTATAGATACAGTAGGTGAGGACCTACATCATCTTAATGCTTTTATGTTTTATCCCATGTCCAATTCTTGTGTTCAACAAACAATGGAAGATTATGTCTTTCTAATTGACATCATGGTAGAAAAACACATGGTAGATCCAAGGAGCTGTCAAATTAGCGTCCCCAACAATTAGGATAGTGGGGCCCTGTAACATTCGATAATCACACAACTAGTGTGTACTGAGAAAATTAGTTGAAAATTTTATCTTGATACCAGATAGCTGCTCACAGATTTGATAGAGTAATCAAATAAAACAAAATGAGAATGGTCTAGAACAGAAAAAGAAGGAAGATTGAAGATGAAATATGGTGGATAATATCTTTTGGGTAACTTGGTATATATCTACAAGTCAATGACATACTCAGGTTAAATATATAACATACCCAGAGGACGTTCCCTTGTGTTTTTTGAAGTGGAAGGTTGATCAGTTGGGTCACTGGAGAATGTACATGCAGTCAAGTCCTCTGTATCCCCTGTAATTAAGGAAAAAAATTAATTCTCAGATCTTTCCCTTTATTTGCACACCTCCATAAAGACACATTTTTATTATTGATGTCTTCTAAAGATCACATGCCATCACAACAAAATTGACTGTGGGGTTGTGCAGCGTAATGGCAGGGTGTTCCGCCCAGAACCCAGCGGTCCCAGGTTCGAATCCCCTGGTGCCACCTATGTTGTGCCGTTGGGAAAGGCACTTTACACAACTTCCCTCACTTCAACAAGGTGTAAAAATGGGTATATTGTTCTCTGTGTACTACGTGGCACTGTTAGTTATGAAACTTGAGTGCAGTGCCACGTCGTCCTTGTCTGTCCAAAAGCGAAGTAAAAAAAAAAGATTATGCAAGTCACATTATGGTTTACTGGCCATACATTGCCAATTGCAATTTGGTACTATAGGCAAAATATCCAGGTCAGATCTCAGTCACAGTGTATCATGTACAACAAATTTAGAACTATGTAATTATACATAGTGTAGCTATTACAAACTTAATGTCAAGCTATTTTAACCCATTGCCAAATGAACACTTTGTTTAACTTTTGAGACACATACATGTACAGTGTATACATAATTGAATGTGATACACCGTAAACATCATGCTTTGGTGCTTCTGTTTGCTAATGTGGATTACCTTCATCTGATGCCACAGTGTGATCTGATGCATAGCCATACAAGTGTTGTGACCAGTCCTGCTGTACTTGCATGCTGTCAGGGTCTACGAAAACCTCATACAGGTCTTCTGTGTCATCTTAAGGAAAGAAAAAATGTGAGTTAAAGCCAAATTGTAGCTAACTTAAAAGCACTACGGCATCAGAATTATAATCCCGAGACCTTTGAATTTGGCACAAAATCAGCTACTGGAGTACACAGAAATACAGACTGTTGTGTTTTGCTTCAGAAGCAAGATTATTAACCCAGTAGCCCATGCAATTTGGCGACATTTGGAATTAAACTAAGGATACACCCCGTGTATAGCAGGGATTGGTCTCTTAACAGTGAGATACATGTATGTTCGAAAAAAAGTTTGTTGAAATGGATTACCCTCATCTGAGGCTGAATCGTCATACAAGTTGTCCTGCTGTACTTGCATGCCGTCAGGGTCAACGAAAACCTCAAACAGGTCTTCTGTGGAAGAAATAATGTGAGTTAAAAGCATGTTGTAGCTAAGCACTACGGCATCAGAATCATAATCTCGAGCCCTTTGAATTTGGCACAAAAATAATCAGCTACTGGAGTACACAGAAATACAGACTGTTGTGTTTGGCTTCAGAAGCAAGATTATTAACCCAGTGCAATTTGGCGACATTTGGAATTAAACTAAGGATACACCCCGTGTATAGCAGGGATTGGTCTCTTAACAGTGAGATACATGTATGTTCGAAAAAAAGTTTGTTGAAATGGATTACCCTCATCTGAGGCTGAATCGTCATACAAGTTGTCATGCTGTACTTGCATGCCGTCAGGGTCAACGAAAACCTCAAACAGGTCCTCTGTGTCACTCTGGCAATCTTAAGGGAAGAAAGAAAATGAATCAAAATCTTAAGATAAATCCAGTTACAACCATTTTGTTTAACTTGAATACAAGTAGTTATGTTTCTGACATGATGCCATTTAATGTTAGACGTGAAAACTGTACAGTGCCCATGTTTGGTCTAAATGCTGTGTAATGACTCCAGAGCAATGAAATTGATGAAGGCTTAGAAAATTATAAGCTGGAAATTTTGGGTCAAAGTAATACTGGTATGTGTTTGAGAACACTTGATTATATTATGAACCATACCAAGAGAAATTGAAAATTTTATTTTCAGGTTGTGTTCAGCATACAATGCAAAAAAACATCCTAGATAGACTAAAAAGATGACATTGTGAATCATTGTAGCTAACTTCAGCAGTAAGGCATCAGATTTCAATCTCGAGCCCTTTGAATTTGGTGGAAAAATAATCTTGGAGCCAATTGGTCAGCGCTAGCAGCTACAATGAGAAAAATATAATGAAACATACATGTATTTTACTGGAGCACACAGACATGCACACATGGGTTGGACCTCTGTAGATGATATTACATTGTATTGTTCTCAACAATGCCAGGTTGAGGTAGGATACAGAATGCATTTACATTACTTCATGTCTGCAGGCCAATTACAGATTTTATCAACAAAGGTTGAACCAAACAAAGAAACGCACTCATTGCTGTTTATCAAACCTCTTGAAAAGTAAAGTAGGCTCACCTGGTAGTATTTCACTCTGGATGTCTTCATTTGGAGAGGCCATCTTGAATCATATGCTGTAAAATTCTCCCTTCATGTGCAGATACTTGTACCTGCTGACACTTTCTAGGCAGTCCTTGAGTTTTTGGCTCTGTAGTACCAGTGAACTAGACTCCAGCAATAGCTTTAGAATTAAAAAGTGCCCGATACTGTGATAGCAACTCAAAGAGAATGGGGGACCATTGACAAAATGTCACCACCATGTGGCTACATGTACATTTTAGAAGAAGTATGTGCCATTTGCTAAAGACTGATACTGATAGCTGCTCTGTGCTGCACCTGTCCGATTCACATCACACTGAGTCATACAGCCACATTCTGGTCAGCTCCCTTTGGACTTACTACAAGCAGTGGTGTGATATTACCACTTTGATAATTTGTCATCATTCTTCATTGTAAATGTGTATCTATATGCCTCCACCTCCATGAGTACCATGCCCAAGATATTGCAATTAAAGTAAATTCAACACAGAGGGCCCCTTTGGAGATACCTTTACAACATATACACTGTACTACCATTTTCTTCTGGCTTACATGTAGCCTGATTGAATCATGCTTATAGGGGCCGCCCAACACCGGTCAGCCACCGGTCAGCGGGGAGGGGCCATGACAGCCCCAGACAGCTGGAGTATGCATTACACAGACTAGCTTTATGTATACAGGATATTTTAACTCCCATCTGGGCAGCTCACTGTAGTAGAGGTCGTCACACCAGATTAACATTTCTCATGACACACATGTTTGTACCTACAGTCAACCACTGTCTCAAACCATACACCCATCTGCATGTGGTGAAAGGAAATAAGTTCAATTTAAACTCAATGAAAATGTATTGCTGGTGGCTTGAAGGGAATTGTAACATTTGTACGTAAGAACATAGAAACCCAATGGCTTTGACAGTAACATGGCTGGTGAATTTGTATTTGGTAGGGTTCAAAATTGTACATGACACTAGATCTGTGCTTCCCCTGCCATGTCTTCGCTTGTGGATCCAAACTTTATTTACTTTACTTTGGTCAATCTCAAGCTCCAACCAAGCTAGAAAGCGCTCTCCACTGGGCCTAAAGGTTTGGTTTTTTTAAACCGATACTGAAAATCAGTGAAAGCATGTAGGGATTTCTTTTCATAAGTCTCAGACTACCTAAGCAACAGGTCTAAAAAGGACATACACATCTACCACATGTACATGTTTATATGCCTTGCTAGAAGGATGGCAGGCATGACTAAGTGATTTATCTAAGCCACCATGCAAGTCTCCCAGAACCACCATCAGGTGGACATATACATGATCATAATGGCTTTTGGGGTGTTTGCAACCCATTATATATCCAAGTCCATGAACTTGAATGGTCATGTGTAGAAGTAGAAATACTGAGCTACAATAATAATCACCTGCTTATATTTATACACCTGGTTGACCTTAAGCAAGTTGGAGCCATCATGAACAGGTATCAATAGCTTATAACCTTTTGAAGAACTGCCTGAGGACATTTTACTGTATGTTTAATGTTCTTGATCTGCTTCCTTTCACTACAGTATTACTGTTTTTATCCCCCCCCCCTCCCCTGGAAGGGCCAACAATGACTCCCCTTTGAGGCTCCCTCAGAAGTAAGTTGTACCATGTGGTCCATGCCCTATTACAAACTCATCTGTCATGCCTGTAATTCTTACACAAACAAAGGCTGCCAAGATCCCCAGGACACCAGCTACCGGTTACAGCATTGCTTGGAAAGTTGGATGGCTGGATGGCTGACCTTTCAGTGTAAACACCTCCTTAATGTAACACATTCAATGTACAACATGTACATGTTACATCAAAGTTATTAGTTATAAAGCCCAGTTTTATAAATGTATCATCAAGCACATTAAGTGCACTAACTGTAACCTGAAACAAAAGTTCTATAACCTCTGACATTGGGCAATAGTTTCATACACTTTCATTCATAGATTTTACAGCAACTCAAGTCAATGCACATTTGGGAAAGGAAGCCTTATTTAAGGAAAGTCTTATTTGATAATTAAATGTCATCTCAAGACAGCTGGGTTGCCCCCTCTTACATGTAATTGTCATAATTTGAACCTCGTGGGATTCATCACTACATTGCTAGTTAGAAATAGCAAAGAATCCCCAAAGTATTACTGTTTTTATCCCCCCCCCCCCCCTCCCCTGGAAGGGCCAACAATGACTCCCCTTTGACCCACCCTCCCTCAGAAGTAAGTTGTACCATGTGGTCCATGCCCTATTACAAACTCATCTGTCATGCCTGTAATTCTTACACAAACAAAGGCTGCCAAGATCCCCAGGACACCAGCTACCAGTTACAGCATTGCTTGGAAAGTTGGATGGCTGGATGGCTGACCTTTCAGTGTAAACACCTCCTTAATGTAACACATTCAATGTACAACATGTACATGTTACATCAAAGTTATTAGTTATAAAGCCCAGTTTTATAAATGTATCATCAAGCACATTAAGTGCACTAACTGTAACGTGAAACAAAAGTTCTATGACCTCTGACATTTGGCAATAGTTTCATACACTTTCATTCATAGATTTTACAGTAACTCAAGTCAATGCACATTTGGGAAAGGAAGCCTTATTTAAGGAAAGTCTTATTTGATAATTAAATGTCATCTCAAGACAGCTGGGTTGCCCCCTCTTACATGTAATTGTCATAATTTGAACCTCGTGGGATTCATCACTACATTGCTAGTTAGAAATAGCAAAGAATCCCCAAAGTATTACTGTTTTTATCCCCCCCCCCCTCCCCTGGAAGGGCCAACAATGACTCCCCTTTGAGGCTCCCTCAGAAGTAAGTTGTACCATGTGGTCCATGCCCTATTACAAACTCATCTGTCATGCCTGTAATTCTTACACAAACAAAGGCTGCCAAGATCCCCAGGACACCAGCTACCGGTTACAGCATTGCTTGGAAAGTTGGATGGCTGGATGGCTGACCTTTCAGTGTAAACACCTCCTTAATGTAACACATTCAATGTACAACATGTACATGTTACATCAAAGTTATTAGTTATAAAGCCCAGTTTTATAAATGTATCACCAACCACATTCCTCACATTATGTGCACTACCTGTAACCTGAAACAAAAGTTCGATGACCTCTGACATTTGGTAATAGTTTCATACACTTTCATTCATAGATTTTACAGTAACTCAAGTCATTGCACATTTGGGAAAGGAAGCCTTATTTAAGGAAAGTCTTATTTGATAAATGTCATCTCAAGACAGCTGGGTTGCCCTTAATTGTCATAATTTGAACCTCGTGGGATTCATCACTACTTTGCTAGTTAGAAATACCAAAGAATCCCCAAATCATTGTACACAAATAAATTTCTTTAAGGCACCTCTACACCGAATTACAGTTCATTTGGCTATAATATAAGCGCACAATAGCCAATAATGTACATCTTTTGTCTGAAAATAGTAGAAAAGACCTATTTTACACAATTCTAAAGTACTATTTGCCAAAGTTTGTGTAAAGTTCTTTTGGCATATACATAACGCGCCTCTATACCAAATTTCAGGTCATTTGGTTGTAGTTTTAGGGCGCAAAAGCCAAAAATGCACATCTTTTGTCTGAAAATAGCAGAAAAGACCTATTTTACACAATTCTAAAGTAGTGTTTGCCAAAGGTTTTAGTAAAGTTCTTTTGGCATATACATAAGGCGCCTATATACCAAATCTCAGGTCATATGGTTGTAGTTTTAGGGCACAATAGCCAAAAATGTACATCTTTTGTCAGAAAATAGCAGAAAAGACCTATTTTACACAATTCTAAAGAACTATTTGCCAAAGTTTGTGTAAAGTTCTTTTGGCATAGACATAACGCGCCTCTATACCAAATTTCAGGTCATATGGTTGTAGTTTTAGGGCGCAATAGCCAAAAATGTACATCTTTTGTCTGAAAATAGTAGAAAAGACCTATTTTACACAATTCTAAAGTAGTGTTTGCCAAAGTTTGTGTAAAGTTCTTTTGGCATAGACATAACGCGCCTCTATACCGAATTTCAGGTCATTTGGTAGTAGTTTTAGGGCACAATAGCCAAAAATGCACATCTTTTGTCTGAAAATAGTAGAAAAGACCTTTTTTACACAATTCTAAAGTGCTATTTGCCAAAGTTTGTGTAAAGTTCTTTTGGCATATACATAACGCGCCTCTATACCAAATTTCAGGTCATATGGTTGTAGTTTTAGGGCGCAAAAGCCAAAAATGCACATCTTTTGTCTGAAAATAGCAGAAAAGACCTATTTTACACAATTCTAAAGTAGTGTTTGCCAAAGGTTTTAGTAAAGTTCTTTTGGCATATACATAAGGCGCCTATATACCAAATTTCAGGTCATATGGTTGTAGTTTTAGGGCACAATAGCCAAAAATGTACATCTTTTGTCTGAAAATAGCAGAAAAGACCTATTTTACACAATTCTAAAGTGCTATTTGCCAAAGTTTGTGTAAAGTTCTTTTGGCATAGACATAACGCGCCTCTATACCAAATTTCAGGTCATATGGTTGTAGTTTTAGGGCACAATAGCCAAAAATGCACATCTTTTGTCTGAAAATAGCAGAAAAGACCTATTTTACACAATTCTAAAGTGCTATTTGCCAAAGTTTGTGTAAAGTTCTTTTGGCATAGACATAACGCGCCTCTATACCAAATCTCAGGTCATATGGTTGTAGTTTTAGGGCACAATAGCCAAAAATGCACATCTTTTGTCTGAAAATAGCAGAAAAGACCTATTTTACACAATTCTAAAGTGCTATTTGCCAAAGTTTGTGTAAAGTTCTTTTGGCATATACATAACGCGCCTCTATACCAAATTTCAGGTCATATGGTTGTAGTTTTAGGGCACAATAGCCAAAAATGTACATCTTTTGTCTGAAAATAGCAGAAAAGACCTATTTTACACAATTCTAAAGTAGTGTTTGCCAAAGTTTGTGTTAAGTTCTTTTGGCAATACATAACGCGCCTCTATACCAAATTTCAGGTCATTTGGTTGTAGTTTTAGGGCACAATAGCCAAAAATGCACATCTTTTGTCTGAAAATAGCAGAAAAGACCTATTTTACACAATTCTAAAGTAGTGTTTGCCAAAGTTTGTGTAAAGTTCTTTTGGCATATACATAACGCGCCTCTATACCAAATCTCAGGTCATTTGGTAGTAGTTTTAGGGCGCAATAGCCAAAAATGTACATCTTTTGTCTGAAAATAGCAGAAAAGACCTATTTTACACAATTCTTAAGTTGTGTATGTCAAAAGTGTGTGTTGAGTTCTCTTTGCATATGCCTTAAGCACCTCTATACCAATTTTCAGGTCATTGGGGTTTAACACCAGTGCGCCAGAGCCGAAAATATACATTGTCTGAAAATAACTCTGTCGTTATGATTCAAGGGATTTCTACAGTCTAGCATGGACTTGTTCCACAGAAGTGCCCCCTATCAGACTAGTAGGCCAACATCCTTCAGACTACCAGTCTGACTTAGTTGGACTATGGTGAGAAGCAATGGACTACCAGTCTGTTCCACTCAGACTACTAGGCTCGACAACTTTGAAAGTCGAATATCTCGACATCCGTATGTGATATGACCAAAATAAAAACGCCATAATGTAGAGGAGAAAATGCCCTTTACAATGACATTTAAAACTTTGCTGTTCTTTAAGAAATGAAAATTCTAGGAATTTGGAGTTTAGCCACAATTTGGAAAGTGACTTTCCAAATTTAAAGTGACCAGTGTTTGTAGATGTTATAAGCACCTGTGCAGTGTGTATGTGAAAAAATACTCAGTACCTCAGTATAAACTTATGTCTTGTGTCACTCATTGCTCGAGTCGACCATATCCTCTATATAGTGGTCACCTGGCCATAGTGGCCAAATTTACTCAGTCCCTTGAGTGACTACTATAGACAGGTTTGACTGTATTGTTTTAGGTGTGTCTGTGTGTCTGTCTGTTTGTTTGTCTGTCTGTTTGTCTGTGTTTCTGGACTACTGTAGTCAGCATAACTCAAGAACCTCTTGATGGATTACGATGATATTTGGTATGTGGCCAGGTGTTATGAAGCCAAAATTCAAGGTCGATTTTGGGCCCCCTGGTATGTGACCTTGGTACTGCAGCAGAAATTCCATTTTTGTATCTCTTGACCTGGACGTGCTATGGTCTTGATTTTTTGGTGGTAGATATCTTGTGGTGTAATAAAGACGTAGTGTGGGTTTTGGCCCCCTAGCAGCTTGCTCTGGAACTGCAGTGGCATTATCGTGAAAATCTTCTAAGGATAATAATTGAACAAAGGAACGACGGATTTCCATGATATTTAGTATACAGGTAGCTTAGACAGAGATATACATAATTAAGTGCAAATTATGTTAATTCTGACTTAATTTGCATAGATAATGAGGAAAATCTATATTTGCAGTGTTTTCCATTATCAGACTTAAATAGATGTAACATTATGTAGTTTATGGAAAGTGGAGCATCAACAGATACCAATAATGCAAATAAATTCCTAATTTGCTGATTAATACAAAAACACCATAATTCATCTAATTGAAAACTATAGGACTGTCAATATTGCAACATGTGTAAGTTAGATAAAGGTGTCTATGACCAAGCATATATTATGCAAATGTGTAAGTCATTTGCATGAATAGAACTGTTCATGGAGATATGAGGTCGTGGAACTCTTGTTTTAAGTTGAAGCCAGTATGATTTTTTTTCCACTGGATCAGATAAGAAGCTGTCCTTACACGACGTGTGCAGCCAGAAAGGCCTGGCGCAGAAGGCAGCGGGCTGGAAGGTGCACCACTTGGCCAATCAGCTGGATGAACTGGTAAAGACACGGACACGCCCCCATCTAATTCTTCTCACGTGAAAATCACGGCATGGTTCAGGGTCGTTCTCAGCATCGGTTAGGATTTGGATGCCAATTTTGGTAGAAGATTGCTCAACAGTGTGTACCACAGCTTAGACCATGTGAAACTGTGTCAACTAAACGCTGTACCACTCAACATCCGCCAGTTTGGTTGTCTTAGTGCCCAACCCAGAAATGCCACACAGCCTCACACTCCAGTACATGTATGTTTGCCCAACCTTTTACCAAATGGCATTGCCCAAACCGAGTGTTGAGAACGCCTCAAAATCCTGCCGTGCCGTAGCCAGATGCTGGGTGAAAGAGTTAGATGGGAATGTATGTCCATGAATTGCATGCAGAGTTGGTTTTGATGACATTCTAATGAACACATTACAGAAGCTTCTAAACTTGGCACAAAATTTTGTTGAATTCGTTCAATCATACCAGTCTGTGAAAACTTTATCAAAATATATTATATTTCACTTGTTTGCTTATTTTGTGCCTGTTACAGTGATATCCTGTTTGTTATAATCGTACATTCATGGGTTCAGAGCTATACTTGAATGGACTGAATAGGTAGCAAAGCAAAAGTGCCGAAATTTCTCATGATTATGCATCCATTGTTTTGTCATGATTGGCATAATGTCTTTTTTCACGGCAAAGCTTGACATTATGTCTATTAATTATTCCTTTAAAATGATACCTTGTTTGTTATAATCACCCTTTTGTGCAATTTTCACCATGGCTGATTTCGTAAGTGGGTACTATTGTAATCAGTTTTAGGTCCAGGCCTAGACCTGAATGTTCTGTACCATTGCCCACCTCTAACCATGACCATTGTTAACGTTTAGTCTCAGCCTAAAGTCCTTAGATGATGATGATGTTGTCTATTCCACCTCCAGGCAGGTAATGAACAGGACACATTTGCCAAGATGTCCAGCTTCCATGAAGGTCTGAAGGCACCTGGCAAGAAAATCATCATGGAGGAAGAAATGAGGATGATCCAGGAGCTGATCCAGGTCAGAGGCTCTTCCTACAGCCCAAGCTTTCTGCTTTGATGGAAACTCGAACTTGCAAATTTGTCCAAGATTTTCATGAGTGAGAAAATTGTTGTGTAGAATCGAAAGCACTTCTTTGCGGTGACATACATGTAACTCCCTAAGCCGGCATTAGAGAACCTTGCCCCAGGTATAATGTATCAGCGCACCCCCCCCCCCCCCAAAGGAAAACACCGCCAATCCAAGAAGTCTGTGAAGGAGGCTAATACAATTATAAAGACAATTTAAAGTCGACAACTGGATTAAATTCAGAGATTTTTTCTTTTTTACACAATTGAATTATCATTTGTTGGACAGTACTGTAATTAGTGTAAATGTGTGGTGTTAACATTGTGACAGTTGATTCTAACCAAGGACATCCATGAACGTGTGAAGTGTGAGTGACTCGGAGATGTGCTCCCGGATTTTAGATTGACACCCATCAGTCTTCTTCAGTGTCATTCTAGTGAAGCTGAAGAAGAGTGATGGATGTCACTTGGAATGTCTGGAAGCAAAATCTTACCCAGTTGTAGAGATGGAATTGTCTTCATACATTTCTGTAAAGGTTGACATTTTTGGGGTGGTTTAATGTTCATGGTTTTCCCAGTTACCTTCTCAGCGTCAACTTGGAAAAACCGCGGAAATACTTGTTCTGTTTTCTGCCCACCTATGTCCTTGTTTCAACTGCAAACTAAAAAGCACAGTGAACACTCCATTTTCTCCCTACTGCTTAATTAACCCCCACAAACTTAAAGGCATTCATTTACAGTAGTAAGAAAACTGTTCTGTAGCATCTAAAAAACTAGTTTGTTGTGAACAGAGCTAGAGGAGATATAACCTGTGTATCTGTGAAGACAATCTGTACAGTTGACAGTACTCTACAGGGATACAATGTACACAATGTACCACACCATTAGATTTTTGATATTTGCAGGAAAATAATGGAGTGTACGAACAAAATAGAAATGACCATAAGAAAAAGACATAGACTTGAATGTTACCACAGGTGCTACAAAGTCCTGTTTTTTTCACATTTACAAAAATGATAAATTACTGCACAATTTTAACCAATTTTTTGCGAATACAGATATTGATATGCTCCCTTCACACTATGTAATGGCTGAGACAAAGTGTAGGTATAATAGACTGACCTATGTTCCTGTTGTCCTGTTGTAGGGGAATATCCAGAGAGCCCAGCTGACTACAGAACAACTCAACGACACCAAACAACAGATGGTGAAGATTGTGGACAAACACAGGGGAGAAGTCTGTGACATCATCAAGAAAAACTGCAGCAGGAAGTCCAGCAAGAAGAAAAGCAGCTCATAAGGCTACTTTCTAGGGAAGCTACCTGGGTCCAGGTACAATAAAGATTTCCACCAAAACATAATGTTGTAGGAGGCTGAAATTGTACATGATATAGAAATACATCCATTTTCATTCTGAACTCATATGACTTTCCCTTCAGCTGGCAGGATGGAGTGAGGCGTGAGTTGAATTCAGAGCGGTTATCAGGGTCTCGATTAAACAGTACTTTTACACAATGTCTTGCATTTTGCATAATAATAAGGTCAAAACTTGACCATGCAATTTCAGCCTCCTACGATCATACTGACTGACAATAAATGGAAGTTGGTGGTGAAGTCTTTATTGAACAGCCCTCGTATGCATAGCTATAACTAGAGTTGTGTAAAGCCTTATTGGTGTATTGTACTCACTACTGATGCAACATCTGAACCTTTACAGTCTTCATCAGATCCCTTATTGTACAGCTTTGTGTGCTGGTGTAAGGGTGCTACATATCTGGACGTTCAATAACAGACTGAGTGAGGAGATATGGTGCAAGGTGCGGATTCCTAACGTTACTACCGAGGAGATATGATGTATTGTGTACAGATGATTTATGAAGGTGTGGCCACTCCCGTCTGGAAAATTCAGATTTGCTAAGTAAAGCAGGCCTTGCTGTTATACTATTGTAGCTTATCGACTTGTAGGGAAACAATGTTACATGTACATTTACCATGTTGGCAACTATTTAGTCCCCCATTCCACTAGATGCTCTGCACCCCAACTGTGACCTGAATTGGATTTATGGAAACCTTGACTTCCTAATATGATGTATAAGTATGACTGAAAAAAAACACAAAGCATAAAATGTTTTCCTAATCTCTGAAATTGCTCTTTTGCCACCCTAGTGGAATGAGGGGTGTAAGTGATCTTCATTTACTGTTGGATTTATTGAATATTTTTCTACTGCCCATTTTTCTGACATGAGCAGAAAAATGTCAGTATCAGTTTATTTGAAAGCTATAGCAACTGTGATATTGTTTCTTACTTATTCTCTGTTCCTGCAAATATGATGATTCCACATTTCATGAAGTAAGTTATGTTCCACAATCTCATCATTTGTTGGTTTGTTGGGACCATTGTAGTGCCTAGTGCATATTTCCTTGCTGTTTCAGTTGCAGGTATATTTTACAGGGATGGGTTGTTTGCCAGTTAAATTATGTCATCATACATACATTATCACTCTTATGGCATACATCGCCACAATATCACAGACACATCTCCACCCCAGTGTTAAATCACCGCGATCAAACAAAGACCAAAAGGTATTTTTGCAGTACAACTTGGTATTTCAAATCTGTATGCTTCACAGGCAAAGCTGTGGCAAGTGTTTCTGAAAACCACAATTGTTGCCGCTGCTTCTCTCAGTTGAATGGAGCCTCCTTGTCTCCACAGATCAATTGATCTCATTTTTGTGCTATTTGAAATAACAAGGAATGAGGACCATTATCACACCTGGCTTAGGCTAAAGCACAACAAGAGTTCGGAGACCTCATACCTCTCTGAAATATCTATAGAGTTTTGCCCATTTTTTTGCTTCATCTTATCTCATTAGTTGGTCAAGAATATAACGAAATAGGCCACTTTGAAGTCTAGCCAAAATCCCAGCTGTTCATAAACATTCTTGTACATATTCATTTTCCCTTCCACCAATTGCGTCCTTGGTAATATCTAAGAACCCCCGTGTTAAATCACCGCGATCAAACAAAGGCCAAATGGTATTATTGTGGTGCAACTTGGTATTTCAAACTCAGTATGCTTCACAGGCAAAGCTGTGGCAAGTGTTTCTGAAAATCACAATTGTTGTTATAAACAGCCTGAGGTCTATCCCTGTGTGAGTTAAGTCCATTCTACTTGTGGGTGCCCTTCCAATGGTTGCAGCAAACATAACTGCAGAAGTCTGGATGTCAGGCTATGTTGTTCATCACTTGTTGACGTGAAATATTCCAAGGTTGCTCCTGTCCTGGGGGAATTACCGACCGGGATGAAGAACTGGTTTACGCCTCACTGTAACCTCTTTTTAAGGCGTTGTTCACAAAGTACTGTGGCATCATTTGAACAAAGTTACAGCCTACGCAGGGTTTCTGAAACTCCTGGCCTTCAATCTGGTGAGAACTGTGCATCACGATTTTAAATCTACGTTCAAGTTCGAGTTACTTCATCCTCCAGCACGATGAAGGCAACTAAGACTAAGAGGTTCTCGCCTGCGGTTGGCGCGAAGGCAGCTCATGAAACACGAGACCGGGTGAGTTTTCTCCACTCAATAGTGGTGCATTCAAAAGGAACTATATACCTGATAACAAGGGTAACTTCAGAAATGTGGGGCCTCGCCCGGAAAAAAGGTAACGTTACGTTAAGGCAAAAATAGTCCCATAGCGTTATTGAGGCTGTATCAACTGAGTTGTTATCTACTGTGCCTATAAATTATAATCCAGTTAATCAAATCGCGCGCATGTGTCTTCCCAAAAAGTCTTTTATGCACAGTTTGATGCAATGTCTGTTCCTCGCAGTGCGTCATGAGTATAAAGAAAAAACTCCAGAAGACTACATGTCAAACATGACGGCCTCAGGCCAATACTTCAGTAATCACCAGATATCATTCTAAGTCTGATATATAAAGCGTGACTTTATCTACGAATTTTGTAATCATCTAGTCACAAGAATATTCCTCAAACAGTACGTGACTTAAGAAGAAAGGTAGCGACATACGCACCTCCAAATTTTCCACGTCTTCTGTACGTCTTGTTCACGGAGTGACCAAGACGTGTAATTATCTAGTTGTAGAGTTTGAATTCTCTCATATGCTGCTAGCTGTTTACATGGATGTCTAAATTTGCAAACGTAACACTTCCAAAAGTTTAGAACCGGTTGACTGACACGGAAACGAATCGCATTAGATTGACTATTCTTTGAACATACATCAGGGGAATAGAGACGTTTAATCTATGACGATGTCTGGCATGCATGTACACAGCACATTACAAAATCACCATATCTTGCACAATTCTACATTAGACCAAATCCTACCATACGTAATACTGAAATATGATGGTTGTTTTGTTCATGACAGTCTACAATACGCCCGGCAATAGAAAACCGGAGGACTGACCGTGCACACAATTTTGTCATCTTTTGTTCTGTCAAGGGTGGCCGAGCTTTTCTCAGCTACTAAACAACTACCCTGGTTACCAGTCCATCAGTTGGGACGGCCTGGTGGACCAGGAGGGTCTTCCTGCATGGCTGAAGGGGGTGTCGGACAAGAACACGTGCGCCATGAGGGTCAGCCGTGCACTCACTCACGCGGGCAAGGGCTAAGGCAGTTGCTCTCTATAAACAGCCTAGAAAAAACTACTAACAGCAACTAGACGAACAACTGTTTCTATTGTCGAAATAGACAATGTTATCACATCCTTGAAGAATATTGGCTGATAACAGTGTGCAACATGTGCTCACACTCAGCAAACTAAGAATGCGCATGATTGTACAGTTTGCTACTCATACGCTTTTCCACGCATTCCCAAGGACAACACAGTATTATATGAGCAGTAGCTTGTGCTGTGTAGATGCGGTTACTGATCGCCCGGTAGACGCCAGAAGCTAATAGCATCAATACTGGAGTGCCCAAAGGATCCATTCTCGGGCCAATAATATTAATCTTTCTAATCTACATTATCATACAGTCAGATGTCACTGACTGATCAGAAGGCTGCATTGTTATTTTCCCATATTGACCTCACTTTACAGGTCGTTAATGTTCATATACGACCCGCTTTTTTCCAAGGTTCCCATTGGTCCAATTTTCTAACGTTACCATTACATGGTAGCCTCTACCAGGCTCCGTCCTATCGTTGGGAAAATAGTAGAAATCAGCCGCGCTACTCCGCTTTTCAGGGTAGTTCGCTATCCAGTGAAGCTCCAACAGGATCGATGGAGCTTCACTGGATAGCGAACTACCCTGTATAGCGGAGTAGCGCGGCTGATTTCTACTATTTTCCCAACGATAGGACGGAGCCTGGTAGAGGCTAATTACATGGGAGGATGCTATTTTTTGTTCGATTCTAAGGAACTTTCTTATGTAGATAGACAATGGAAATGCTTGTAAACAGTAAGTCCTTTAAATTGCAACATTAATATCATTTCTAGAGTGGCCCCTATTAACATATGGTACAGCCCTCAAAGAAAACAAAGCAGCCATCTTGGTATTCTTCAGTGGTGTGGTGTTTTTTTATATATGACAATGGCTATATGATAATAACGTTAATGACCCGCTTTCCTTTGGTCTACACGGTGTGATAACTCGCGGCCCCGGTCGTTCATTTTGTCTGCTAGCTGACCTTGAGCATACAGTTCAGTGGGGTAATCAGTGACCTTCAGCCCCACCGCAAAAAATACCCCCCCCCCCTCTGCTTTCATCTGAAGAGATTTGATCCGAATCTTTCAATAGTCTATATAAATGACCGGGACTCGAAGAAGCTCCATACTTGGAACGACTTTTAGAACTCAAATTCACCCCTGACTTCAAGTGGAATTATCCATCCATGTGTTTCCAAGTACGCTGGAAAATGGTGGCTTCTAAATTCTTTGTGCTGCACCAGAAAGTACAACTCCTTCTGCCAACATGTAAACGTATTTTTACAAGAGTCAGAGGTCAGAAATGGACTACTGTTGTCACATCTGGGACGGAGCTGTCCAGAGCTCCATAACCTGTCTGAACTAGTACACAACCGCTAACGAAATCTTGTTGGGAGTGAGCTGTTCGCCACCTTCTCCGTTAATGTAGCAAATCTAGAGTTACTTTATTGATTTTCCCTCGCACGAAATCCCCCGAGCTCCACTCGCGTGTGCCTCCCTGACTCCGAGCTTTCACAGCAAGGACACGTTTTGCAACCTCCACAGAGGTAAGTCGTGCTTCTTCCATACTCCACATTATAGAAGGAACTGGAAGTTACACGTTAAAAATCTCTTTCCTCGTGAACTTTATCTCTACGGATCAAGCTCACTCGCGGTAGCTTCTCTGATGGGTGTAATCTAAAAATTAAAGATTTTTAAGGCTAATGATTCGGTCACATTTCCAAACCGGGGCCCGGCCGGTCAGTTTGCGGGAACGAAAAGTATGGTATGAAAGACTACAAAACACACGAACGTCAAAAACCGATTGTCAACATCATGAGCATGATTTGTTTATGTTTCTTGACATGCACGTTAATTTTTCCGGTTCCGGCAAACAGCCCGGCTGAATGAATGCAGTCCAGTTTCTGTAGGGTGTCGAGCATCTTTCGTTTTGTAGCACTAAGATATCGTCCCTTCAGAGGAAGTTAGATCGCGCCATGGTCCTGCGTTAACTGGTCAGGCGTGAGAGACAGCCAGGGCCGGTGTTGCCACCATGCGCTGTTACCCGGGGGACCAGTCCGGTCCTGCTGACGTCACCGGAAGTAGTGAAAGCGATTTCCTGGTAAGAGTAAAGTCAAAATTGCAGCCATGAATGCCTTTTAGTACCTACAAGAGGCTCCGAAGCATAGATAGAGAACAGCATGCCAAATATAACTGAAATGTGGATGACGTATCTGAAAATTGTTTTGTCCGTATCAGAATCATTGCTTATAACTTTTGAAAAGTTCTAAGAACCTTCAAGTCAGGTCAAGTTACTGTAGGACGTCACAAGCTCACCAACAGGATATAGTCCCTTTTGTTGTCAACTGTGTATTTTTCGTCCTAACAGGGACGCAAGGGTGTTATCGTGTTCCAAACCTACGGGTTCCAGGCAGAGACCGGGCACGTGGACCTGTGGGACGGATCGAGCTGCGCGGGGAACTGTGGGACGGATCGAGCTGCGCGGGGAACTGTGGGACGGATCGAGCTGCGCGGGGAACTGTGGGACGGATCGAGCTGCGCGGGGAACTGTGGGACGGATCGAGCTGCGCGGGGAACTGTGGGACGGATCGAGCTGCGCGGGGAACTGTGGGACGGATCGAGCTGCGCGGGGAACTGTGGGACGGATCGAGCTGCGCGGGGAACTGTGGGACGGATCGAGCTGCGCGGGGAACTGTGGGACGGATCGAGCTGCGCGGGGAACTGTGGGACGGATCGAGCTGCGCGGGGAACTGTGGGACGGATCGAGCTGCGCGGGGAACTGTGGGACGGATCGAGCTGCGCGGGGAACTGTGGGACGGATCGAGCTGCGCGGGGAACTGTGGGACGGATCGAGCTGCGCGGGGAACTGTGGGACGGATCGAGCTGCGCGGGGAACTGTGGGACGGATCGAGCTGCGCGGGGAACTGTGCCTTTAGCGACTGTAGTGACATCAGGCTGTTCCAATTCTAAAATAAAGGGATGGCCGTTTGCACTACTACCTGTCACAGCATTGGTTCAGCTGTGATTTGTGTTAGACGCTAACGTCGTCAGGTTTGTAGCAAATGACATTACAACATTACGATGCTGTTTGTAGATGAATGCGCTGACTGTAGTCATTTAAGCATTTCAACGGAATATTTTTTTTCTGTATGCAGAAATATCACGTATTGTCTCTAACCAACTTATCACATGAAGACATGCTTCCCTACTATAACAGCTACTATATGCTGTTAACAAGATGGCGACGCACTCAAGTTTGTTAGCGCCGCCATCGGACAAGAAAAGAGTTAAACAATAACATAACGACACATAAATAGACAGATAAATAAATGCAATTATGACATAGATTTCGGTTCTTGATTTCTAAAAAACAGGTGTAACAGGTAGGACATTTAAATCATGCGGTTCTTGAAGATGTAAAACGCTCAGTTTGAATGATGAATTCTTGTGTTTGAATCTTACAATTTTTGTAGTAGAGGTGCAAAGAGAGGGTCCACAAAGCAGTAAGTGTTTTATAACATAATCAGAAAGAGAATGAATGTTGAAAATATGCCCTACAAGCCTTGAAAGTTGGCCGATCGAGGAGAAGAAGACACTAATTAGTTGACTGTTTAATGGGCCGTGAAGTAAAAAATGAGAGATTGATTCGTGCCAATGCGAAAACGTGCCGAAATGGCACAGGCATATCGTGGGCCATGACTGATGAAATGACTCAGTTTGGCGGGTCGTGCACATTTAAACAAATGCATTCTGAACTTGGATCAGCTATAACTACGTATTGCCACGTCTGATTTCTTCAGTGACTTAATGAGTAGAGAGCAAAAGACTTTGCAAAACGGTTTGTTGAAGCATTCAGTGATCTTAAATTCATTTTGTTACGAATGTCATAAAATAGTTACTGCTTACTGGAAATATGTGTACGTGTTATTCGTTTACTAAATTATGCATGTTTTAAGTAAGAAAATGGCTAAGGCACGGCAAAATAGATAGGGGAAAGGAGTTTATGATTTTACCGATGATCTTGCAAGTCGAAACATACATACACGCGCACACACAAAAACACGCACACAGACATGCACACAAGCATACAATCAAAAACAAATACACAGACACTTACACACGGATACACACACACAGGCACCTACATTGATGACAACTTTCTTTAACGTGCGGAAGTTTAGCGCTACTATCCACAGTGCATGGCGTCGCGGTGGTGTATGCGTGGTGTTTGCCGACCCTGACATGCTCCACTAACGTTGTGTCCTTGAAAAAGGTTTGATGCTAGATGAAAACTTTAACAAACCACCGGTGCAATGGCCTAATGGGTAGAGTGTTCGCCTTGCATACATGTACGGTAGGTCGTGAGTTCGAACCCCGGCCGGGTCATACCATAGACTCTAAAAATGGTACACACTGCTTTCTCTGCGTAGCACTCAGCATTTGGGAAAGAATATGGAAGTTAAACACACACATCACTACCAGCGGACCAGCCCCCTGCTATAGAGACTTGTACTTGTGTGGCCCAAGGGCTAAGAATGGAGATTACGCATCTTCGATGTATGGGACCACTTTTTTAATTTGATGGACTGCCTCACTTACTTTATTACCCATTTGCCCACAAACCTTATTACCGGATGCATCTCTGTTGAAATATGTTCTATTTTCTGTGTTTCTATAGTCTGTTTACCTTTTCTCTTATTGCCTTTCAATGGACGTCTTTATATAAGTTTTCCTCAATAATCATGTAGATAGATCCTGATTGGTATGATATGCATTTCATGATAATAATCATTACCTAAGGTACCTACATGCCCAAAAGAGTGAAAATCCATCAATGCCTGCGTGACTTATCCTCACACTGCATGCAATAATTGTTCCAAACAAGCCGCTAGGGGCCCTGACTTAAACCACTTGGGCGTTTATTCAAGTCAGTATGAGTTAACGTTGCGTATTAACATTGTTTAGTTTAGGTTAAGTTTGCGAGGAAGAATTGTATTCTACTTATAGACCCACCGTTTTGCGGCTTTGTTATCGAATCGAAAAATGACTTCTTTGGGACTTCTTTGGGCGCGAACTTACCAAAACCAAACAAGAAAGGCAATAAAACGTATTGCCATGGCGACGATTGAGTGGTTATATGTAAGTGGTGTACGGTTAACATTTTTATGCTATGTTTGATATGTGCTATTTTAGGGCTCCTCCCGTTAGATGGAAACAGGTTTTAAAGTAATTGTTCAGTACAATAAAGAGGGTTTCAAACACCATTAAAAGCACACACCACTAAGACCATGAATAATTTCACGGAGGTTTGTGTCCAACGGACTCTTGTTTATGAATGTTGCGGTCTTAGGGTACCCAGTGGAATATTAGAGTTGACATCTGTAGCTGCCTGCGTCCGGATATTGGTGTTGTGGAAACATCAACTATCGATCTGACAGTCGCCATGTTTACGTGGGGGGAGAGACTCACGTGCGTGGTCAGATAACCATCACAGTGCGCGGCTCCAGGAGTCCCACCAATCTAGGAGCAGCATTTTCAGTTCAAAGTTCACAGACAGGTCGGTGACACGTTACTGGCTAAGAGCTGCCTGGGTTTGAGCCTCCACCACCGGAGAGGGTCTCATCATTTATGACAGTCGTAAGTATACAAACTACGTTATGTTCTCTGTAACGTACCTCTGTCGGTTGTTCAAGTTGATGGTGTTTTCTCAATATCAATGCCCTAAAAGTGCGCCTGAAATCTTCATCTCCTAGATCCTGCGTGCTCATAACAATGTCAGCATCTAAACTTGACCGTGTCGTAACTTCAACAATGTCTAAATGTCATTAGTACAGAACTAATCCTCAATCCATCTTATCCTGATTTCTTACTTGTAGTAAAAGACGTTTTTAAAGACAGAATATGCGGCCACTTTGTAATAGCATTGTTTATATTATCAGCAATATTGTTGATGAAAACGTATAACATCCTGCTACATTGTATATTGACCTTTCTCACAACGTCCTATTACATATTGCACATTTTTACCAATATACGAATACCAGAAAACTTCTATTGATCCAACGCGAGTTTTCAGGTAGTTTTCGGAAATTGTATGTCATCATATAATCAAATCAGTGTGGCGTTAGATATTCGAATTTTTCAAACTGTTAACCAGACTAGCTATTAACTGTCTCTCTCCTGTCGTAGCATTTAGGTCTACCGCAAGATGCCTGCTTCTGTTTGATAAATATTTTGCCCACCCTCCCACTTCATTAATGACGAGTTTCGGAAAAACTAAGAAGCTAAATTGATGTTGCTGAAATTAACGTTGTTTTCTAATGAATATCATGGAGCCCAGTCGTGTGGTTTGCTAATATTTCTAAATCTTTGTAACTATTTATCAAGGACATTTCATTGTTTGATAACATTTCAACATGTTAAATTAAATGTGTTGATTTTCTGAATATTCTGAAAATCTTAATTGTACAGAAATAAACATGATGCGAAATAGATGAAATTGGTGAATCTAAGTGACTATACGAAAGTCTTCGTATTTCGCTGTTATTAATTTTTCAATAATTTCAAAATAAGTTATTTTTCATTTGTTGTAAAATTTTGTAAATTTGCAACAAAGTTGGAATGGGAACAAAACAACTTACACGTTTGTGTGCGATGTACAGGAAAGTAGGACTGGACGTCATGCATAGATGGCTTACTACGAAAGCGCCACCAGTGCCCAGTAGTGAAATCTAAAGAAAATGTATAAAAGTAGATGACATGTCAGGTGGTGATTATAGCCTACTGTTTTGTTTGGAGACTATCTACTATTTGGAAACTGTTGTGGGTATTTGTAGATATTTGCAAGTGAAACAATCGCATACAATATGCTAGATATTTGACATCAATCATAGATAAAGCTACCGTCTGGCGTGGCTATCAAAATACTTCAAAAATGTCTAATACAAATGTTTATGTTCCATTCTTAAACAGATGTTCCATTCTTAAACAAATTGTTACTTTGACATTCTACTATTTCATATAATCTCAAATCATAACGAGTATTACAGTATTAATGAACCATTACTAATTGTTGGACTGTTGTGTGTTGATCTAGCTGCGGTGGAATGGGGAGAAGTGTGGAGTTCTGTATGTGTGTTCTAGCTGCAGTTCTCGGCGCAGGGGAAACAGGTACTGAAACTTAGAACATATCAATTTCATCGATAGATTTGAACAGAAATACAACAGTGAAGCCAGTGCCACTTTTAAACACATGAATTTACCATATAGTATGGGAGATTACACATACACTATGCTTTGTTTTCTGAATTGTTTTCTTGCTTAAAATTGTTTTCTAAAAGAGAAAAAATATAACTTTCAAGCAATTTTATTTTAAATGTTACACAGAAAAAAAGGCTTGTCATAAGAATTGTGCACTTTACAACTCACGACCATTTGTGCATTCTATTCTATATTTCGTCAAACCTCAGGCTACTTTCGTTCATCTCGATGAGTCAAAGTTCAACTCGTCGTGTTTGTGTAACTCAAGCGTACGAAGCGTTTTGCGTTTACAAGTAATATATAATAGAACTCTTAACTGCCCAGTCTATTCTACAGTGACTTATGTGCGCATTCATTTTCTTTTGAATCTTTTCTATAACGGTCACAGTGCTGACATATTCGTTGACCAATACAAATACAGATATCACAATGAACAACTTGCACTACTGTTTCCCCCCTTGGCAGTGTTCCAGTGCCCGGTAAATAGCTACTACTCGGCGTGCGGCTCGGCCTGTGAGGCGACATGTGCGGACCCTGTGCCGGCGTGTGACCAGCTGTGTGTGGAGGGGTGCGTGTGCGATGATGACTACGTCCGGGGCTGGAACGGGACCTGCATTAACAGAAATGACTGTGGCTGTTTCAGTGGCGGAAATCACTACAAGGTTTACACACTTTTTTTTCGAATAACCATTTGGCTCGCCCCTGAGGCGTCGCAACTGTCGCCTTACTGTAACTAGCCTGTCACACACATTCAGAACCTCCTCCCCGAACACTACCCAGTAAAGTTTTGCGGTAGGCTAGGAGCAGTCTGACCAGTTAAGGTCACACCTTTATCTTTCGCAACAACCATGTTTAAACCATTTCAGTACTAGTAGATGACCTACCAACAACCTAGCGCCAATTGCAAACGGTATGAGGTCGCAGAACTCTATTTACTGTGGTTGTCTAGCGCATTCTTTGGTTAAGTTGTCCAGCATTCTATATTCTCCGTTCATGGGTGCAATTAGAGGAAAGGTAAAACCCTCTCCATAGCAGATGCAGAACACGAGATATCACAAGTTTCAAAACTGAAAGTTTTCCTGCAGTATCGTAGAAAACCGCTATGTGGCACATTATCGAATTCGACCTCCATTTTCCTCGATCGTTTTTACCATCAAACCAAAACAATGTAGCATAAAAATCCATCCGAAACTGCTCGAGTTATGCTGGCAACGCACACAAACGGCACAGAAAATATAACCTTCTTGGCAAAATTCGCCTTAGGCAATGGTTGTTGGTCGCTCATTGGATGCCCAGCAGTCCGTCCGTGGAAATGGCGCCTTATGTACGTCAATTGCTGTGTTCTCAGACAGATGAAGTCTGGATGACTCCCGAGTCCCGGCGGTGCACGTGTCTCCCCAACAACTCTGTTGACTGTGGTGACCTGAGCTGTACCAGGTCAGACCCTGTCCTTAGTGACGAGATCGACAACGACTGTGACGGGCGGGTGGACGAGGAACTGCTCAACGGGCTGGACGACGACGGTGACGGGGAAATCGACGAGGATCTCGGTGAGTCAGGTATTCTGTGGACTCAAGCCACTGAAGGCATCTGACGACTTTTCTTATATATGACAAGACTGTCGTCTTTAGTCTCTGTGTCAGGGTGAATCAGACTGTCCTTCCATCTACATGGCACGGTCTTTCTCTTAGAGACAGTTCCAGGCCTGTGTCAGGGGCGTCCCTATAGCTCAACTGATAGCAGCTTTCGGTTCAATCTTGGGTCAGGACACCTCGGTTGAGGCTGCACCCGTCTTTTGGTAAATGTGGGTCCCGTGTTTGAGGATACAGGAGAGGGGCTAGCAACGTTCTTGTAAAACGGTTAACCTGCTACTAGATCAGCCAGGAAATCCGCTGCCCTATGTGCCACTACGCGCTACAGGGGTTTGAACAAACGAGCGATCAAACTGAACAGCTCGTTGTCAATTGCTTTTTCACAGGTAGAAGTTCTTGCTCGAAAAGACCACAGTTGTCTTTATAATCACCACAGCAATGCAAAATAAGCAAGTTGATTTTTGTAATTGATACACCATAACTAAGTGGTCAGTTTCTGAAACGGTAACAACGTAGCCTATACTTACATTTTTGTAGCCTTGTTAGATCTTTCGGCTAAATTCTAAAGTACGCCATGTTCTAGAGGTTCTGTCCGTTCGTTTGTGCTGTAGTCCGATGTATCTTATGCTCATACATACTACATATATTCATTTATGCATATGTAAACGGCCCCAAAAGGCTATGGTACCTTTACCTAAACATGGATGATAAAATAATAATTCACATACCTCATGATCTGGCCCGAGAAAGACGTTCCCTTTCATTTTACACTGAAACAGTCGGAAGCTGCGGGATCGACATAGTCTTTGTCATTGACGGGTCCTGGAGTATCGGGCCGGCCGTGTTCGAGAGAATCAAGGGGTTCGTGCGGGACATCGTCGGTTGTCTGGACATCGGTGAAATTCAGGTCAAAATATCCAGCACAATCGCCTGAATCTCCTGCTAGGTTTTCCCTCTGTGCTTTTCGTACTTGTTACTTAGTTTACTACACTTTGGTCGATATCAGTATATAAACACGTAATTAACTTTCCGAAGATGAATATTAATTTCAAGTTACTTAAAGACATATATATGATCAATTGATCTTATTTATATCAAGTGACACTATCTCCAGCTTGCTGATAACGTGTGACTTGAAGGAACACACAGAGACATGCCTGTAGCTCAACTGATAGCAACCTCTCAGCCGAACCTCTACTTCCAATTACTTACTAACTGGGAGACCACAGTTCAACCATGGGTTATGACATCTCGGTTAGGGCTGCACCTGTCTTTCGGAAAAGAACGTAAAATGGGGGTCCCATGTCGGTTGAGGTGCCTCGAGCACGTTAACGGGGGAAGGGATAGCAACCCTTCCCCGCCCTGCTACTTAAACTTGCTGCCCTGGCCGGCTGTGTTGCGGATTCATACTCAGCATCTGCTGTCTACTTGATGCCATAGGTCGGGGTCATCCACTACGACTGTCTGCCGAAGTTAGACATCCAGCTCGGCCGCTACACGATGAAAACAGACCTTCAGGACGCCATCTTGACAGAGATCACTTTCGACGGTGACCTCACACGAACCGGAAATGCCATTCGATATATGAAAAATACGGTAAACTTGACGTTTTCAAGTTCAAATGCAGAAATATAGATATACATTCTAAAATATTCGTAGCAATAATTCATTAGGTTTAAGGTCACTTAATCAGTTTCATTATTGGTAACAATTGTCTTTAAAAGAATCTTATTGGATTATCTTAAGTATCATGACTTTTAGATTTATAGCTGTATCACGTATGACCTGAACGTGTTTATAGCAGGGAAACATAGGTTCCTTAATTCATGAATTGATACATACACATACACGCACACACACACACACACACACACACACACACACACACACACACACACACACACACACACACACATATACACATACACATACGCACACACACACACACACACACACACACACACACATATATACACATACACATACGCGCACACACACACACACACACAGCCATACACACACACACGCAGACACGCACACCGACATACATTGTACACACACACGCACATATGTACATTCGAACACATGCATGCATGCATGTATATATACATATATGTAAACACATGTACACGCATGACACATATGTACATACATTCACACACGTACATATATGCACAGACACATATGCATATGCACACAGACGTGCACCCACACACGCAAACACACACACATGCACGAAAACATGTACACACACACACACACACATACACACATACATACACACACACATACACTCATGCACACACATACAGACATGCATATCCACACGTGCACATACGTACACACACACTAGTTGCACACAGACACAAATATACATACACATGCATGCTCACGCTGGAAAATATTCACAAATATATGCATACAAACAAGCACATTCACACGGTCACACAAATACACATGAACAAACACACATCCATACACACACACACACACACACACACACACACACACACACACACACAAACATGCACATAAACACACAGACATGAATATGATTACATGTACACAAATATACACACACATACACACACGCGCGCGCGCGTACAAACATATACACATGCATATGCACATACACACACGTACAAATCGAAGCACGCCGTTATTCCCCGTGTTTTTGATCAGATTCCGTTTCGCGGTTACGTGCCGAGAGCGGCAGTGATCGTGACTGACGGGCGGACCCGGCTGGACGTGGAAGGGCAGCAGGTAAACTCACCCTTTATTGGGACTAACCATCGTCTCCAAGCATATATATGACTTAGACTTGGGTTGCACGTCTGTCGAGAGGAACGGTTCGGATCGCGTACCTCTAGAAACATGCAAAGCCCGATTCAAACACCTGCATGGTTGGACATTAGTTAATAACAGAGCAGTCAGTAGAAACCAGCTGTTTTAAGGGCGTATCTGACTGGACTGCGCCCAAGTGCGATATGCATTCGCAAAATTTCGCCAATCAGCGCCAATTTGTAGCCTGAAATTACGTTGTTTTTAGTTTCCAAATTTGTCATTTCTAAATGGCTCAAATGGGCGCAAAATGGCTCAATCATTTGATATATATTCCTTTTTGATGAATCCTAATAAGTGTACATTAGTTTTCAAATCTGTGGCAACACTGCGATTTCCAATAAAGTTACCCAGGCTTGACCATTTTGTAGAGATCACATATTTCACCTGTACTGTGCGTCTCACGTCAGTATGAACCCTTGGGGAAAGCGCAATTCGGCGCCGTCCAATGCATTACCCGCTTTACAGCTCATTGGTACAACACAGATGTCCCATTCATAGGCGAACCCAACCCCATCCTTCTGTATGCACTTGTAGATGGACGTCGACTTGCAGATGGTTGTCATCTACAAATAACGGTATATTAATTTTATGATGTGAAACTGTATCTATCTACTGGTGAACACATCATGTATTTTCCTTTCTCGAATTATTTCAAGCTCTACATTTCAAATATTTTTCCTGCACAAATGATTTACCCCCATCCATCAACACTGTAACAATGTCCGTGTGTATTACCACTGATGTTCAGCTGTTCTTGTAATTGACTTTATCGTTACACCTTCTGCTAGGTCCATGATAACTTTGCAGAAAGTGCCCGTGCCGCGCGGGATTGTGGGATGGAGCTGTACAGTATCGCTGCCGGGCGGGACCGAGCTGTGGACAGGAGCGAGCTGGACACGATCACAGACAACCCCGCCCGGGTCGTGCAGCTGGGCCAGGACAGCCCGTGCGCCATCGCCAGCATGCTGGTGAAAGATCTCTGCGGTGTGTATCAGCTGTGATAGCTATGGGATGGATGGAGCAAATGGTGATCTAATTTGCATTATTAAGTGTCACAATTGCCTTGTAGTAAATGATGGGAATTTCATTATGTTGACATGCATAAATCAGTTAATGTAAGATTGCATATATGTGGAAGTCATTTGCATAATTAATGATTTGGGAAAATTCTGCCAAAGAATAGAAATCTCATACATACATACAATACGATACAGGCATCAATAGATTATGCTAACGAGAATTTTATTTGAATAAGAAATGCGACAATATAGATCAGGAATTTTGCAAAGTTCAAATATATCACGCGGAGGTATGAGATCTCTGAACTCTTGCCACGCTCGTTTTCCGTGTACTGCTCATAATGCTTTGTTTTCCGTTCCCTGCAGACGTGAACCAGCTGTGCCGGTCTATCGGCGGTGTGTGCACCAGTGATGCAGACTTCTGTGCGGGCCCGTTCGTACCAGGCTTGTGTGGAGGCAACCTCACGTGCTGTGCACCACAAGGTAGTCTGAACACAGGCGTAATATAATAGCGCCGTGTACGTATTGGTGCCCACAGAATAATCAAGGCGCGGTCATCGTTAATACTCCTGGATTTCAGGCTAACAGTAACACATGCTTAAGGTCAATTTTGGCCGAATATGATTCATAATGAGACATAAGATTGCCTCTTAGTCTCACAATTTTTGTTTCACCCAACGGGTGAACGGAAGTATCCTTTTCGATGATTCTGTTTGTCTGCTGGTATGTTTGTGATTTCGTATGATTCTGCCAGCATAATACTCGAGAAGGTACAGATGTACTGCGATGATATTTGATTTGTGGGTGGATCTTACAAAACGGGACAAAAGGCTTTTTGGTGAAACTTTATCATTCCATCATTCAAGTTGTCTTTAATTCATTGGCAAAGCTGTGATTTCAAATAAAGAATGAGACATTCTGGCCTGGGGGCTCCATTCAAGCTTCTTATAGAGGGAAAATTGGCAGAATTAGCAAAGTTCGCACAAATGTTCTTGCGCACTTTGGCGCAGTTTACCTCCGCCCCGTGTGTTGCAGACGAGCCGTGCCGGGCCATGGGCGGGGTGTGCCAGTTTGACGACCTGCCCTGCCCGGGCCGCCACCTGAACGGGCTGTGCGGCGGGCCGGTCAACAGGAAATGTTGTATAGACTGCTGCCAACAGCCAACAGGCGCCGATGGTGGGCGTGCTTCTGTTATTTGTATCTCTGTCATACAGATTTCTGTTGTTTCTAAATTACATGACTGTTTGAGCTTTGAGCTGCATTGTATATTATGTTCAAAATAGGCACAGGTTACGGTTAACTCTTTCCCTACAAAACGTTTTACGGATCATAATGATATATAATACATGCCTTCATTACTCCGGGAAGGAGGTGTGACCTCCTTCTGGGGGTATTGGGAATGCTTTTGCTTGCGCGTTCGCAGCTAGAACTCACGGTCCCGTCGTCGCATCGGTGTGTAACTTAACATATCGTTTGCCTGGTTGGTCGTGGTGATGCACGATGTCTTAGTTACACCGTAACTACTTTTATCGTCAATACAATATCGTAATTGCACCCCTACGATTAATGGTAGAGCCACTGGCCTGCCATAGACACCATTCTATAATCCGTTCCGCTTGAGTAGAATACTTCAGGCAGATACGGGGTATATATCTTTCCTACTTACTGTGATCGTATAGTCACTGTTGCATTGTAAAATAGACAACGTGCATCACCACACGCAACCTAGCAAACGATATACCAAGTTACATACCAATGCGGCAACGGGAATTGTGAGTTTTGGCTGCGAACATGTGCAGAGTGACCTCCTGTCTGTGTATTAAGTATGCCGTGTCCACTCGCAGCTCGCATGCTAGTATATTCGCACGCGACGGACGGTGCACTTTTACGGACAGTGTGAAAATGGGAGACCTCTGGCCCTTCAAACTTACCACACTTGTAGTTTGTAATACGGAGGCTGTGACAATGTAAAAATTGTACGCAGGGGATGAAAGATTGCTGAGATATGTCCCTCAGAAAATCGAAAAGTGCCCGCGGCCGCGGCCAGACTGTGTCTTCCGGGTGGATTGACAGATCCGGTGACCTTTGACCCTCGAGAAATGTTACGATAATTCAAAATAGGTTGATAGCTATAGATCAGGCATGCTTGCAATAAATTGTGGAAAGAGAATTTACTGCACATTTGTGATTTCTGAAACATCTTAGTTTTAAGGCTGAATGGTTCGTTGATAATCTTCAAAAGAAGCTATCTAGATCTAAATTTGTGACTTTTCCCGGAATTTCTAGATCCTATCTGTGCCGTGCTGTAAAAACGTACTTTTCAGCAGGTTGACCCCTCCTGTATTGAAAGAAAAAGATAAATAAACACCTTATCTTTACTTGCTATAAAACACTACTTGGACTGTACAGAAATGTAATTTGTGTGGGTCAATACTTTTAATTCTTTAATTACCGCTTATCAAAACTTTGCACTTTTCACACCTGGTACCACTTACAACCCACGATTCCGTTGCTGCATGGGCATGTTAGCCTGAGTGTCATCCTGTTTCAGTTCCAGGCTCTAAAAATAAATTGTCTGTGACTCCACACCTTACATCAAGATCCATTTCATGCATTTATCTTACAACTGAGCAGGTCACTAGCAAAGGAAATTAACAAACACCTCACCCACAATGTACAGACTATAAATACTTCACGGAGAATTGTGTCCTACGGACTCTTGTTATTTTTTAGGTAATGTTTTTATATTAAGAAGGCAATTGAGTTTTTTTATTATTATTTTGCTGTGTGCTCTCCGCCTTTCCAGTCACGTACCGAAGCTTGGGCTGCTGGACAGACAGCAACATCCGTGCTATCCCCCCTCTAGAAGGGCTGGATCCCAGGCTACAAGATCCATATCGCCTCCGGGAAAACGCCATAGACAAGTGCTATCAAGCGGCCAGAGACCGAGGCTATGACGTCTTTGCTCTCCAAGACGGAGGTTGGTGCGCGTCCTCGTCTGCTGCCAGACAAGCCTACCGGCAGTACGGACCGTCCCGCCGCTGTGGGCCGGCCGGGAAGGGCGGCGTCTGGGCCAACCACGTGTACGAGATCATATAGACAGCTGTTTCTTCCACGTGCACGGAATCATATACAATGTGTAGACAGCTGTGTTACTTGATTACCTGTACGAGATCATATAGACAGCTGTTTCTGCCACGTGTACAGAATCATCACTGTGACAGCTGTGTTACTTGACCACGTGTACGAGATCATATAGACAGCTGTTTCTTCCACGTGCACGGAATCATATACAATGTGTAGACAGCTGTGTTACTTGATTACCTGTACGAGATCATATAGACAGCTGTTTCTGCCACGTGTACAGAATCATCACTGTGACAGCTGTGTTACTTGACCACGTGTACGAGATCATATAGACAGCTGTTTCTGCCACGTGCACGGAATCATATACAATGTGTAGACAGCTGTGTTACTTGATTACCTGTACGAGATCATATAGACAGCTATTTCTGCCACGTGTACAGAATCATATAGACAGCTGTGTTACTTCGCACGTGGACGATATCAATCATATAGTGCAACTGTGTTTCTTCAAATGTATGATATCATATAGTGCAACTGTGTTTCTTCAAAAGTACGATATCTTCTTCCACGTGTACGGAATCATATATTACAATATTTTGTGTTTCACCAACGTGTACGATATCATATACGTAGTACAACTCTGTCTCTTCCACGAGTACGGAATCATATAGTATAATTACTCTGTGTTTCCTCCACCTGTACGAAGTTATATATTAACCAGCCGTACATGTGTTTCTTCCACGTGTCCGACATCATGTCCGACACCATATTGTACGGCTGTATTTCTTCCACGTCTATGATGTCATACAGTTGCTGCGTTTCTTCCACGTGTACGGAATCATGTAGGTCATGTAGTAAAGCTGTGTTTGTTGTATGTGTAAAACATTATGTAATACAGTCGTCAACATTGATTGACAAAATATTCAACTAAGACTTTCCGATCGTGTGTACCGCTACGGTCACATACATCGCACTTCGAACATGCGATGGGTTTTTATCCGTCATAATAGCGCCGTTCGTTTGGGAAAAACCTGGTGCAATAGTTAAGATATATAAAGTCGTGGTCAAATATATCATAGGTAGTAGATCGTACGAGTTTTTTTTAGTGTACCAACTGTAGGTCAATCGCAGGTAAATCGCACGTAGAACTCAGTCATCGCCGACGGAAATTAGAGCTTATAAAAAGGATCTTGAACATGTTCAAAATTTCATCCATCGTCGTACGATTTTTATAGCCCCCAATTCAGGTTTTACGGCGGCCTTGATGAGTGACAAATTCATAAATTTCTACCGAATCTAATGGTTTCAGTTTTCCCTGATATTGCCGATGTTCATGCAATGTGTAACCATCAGAACACAAGAGCAACCAGAAAACAGCGCGCCCGTAGAAGAGCCTGCTTCCAAGATTAGGTTTTTCACGTGTCAGGTCCTGTACTACGCGCAGGTGATGCATACAACTGTATACTCCTGGGTTAACCATTGGATCAGACCTCAGTCCTGGTATCGTGTCTCTATTTTCAGTTTGCCAAGTTTGCGGATGGCTCCGGGAAAGAAAATGGCAGATCAGTTGTATTTTCCATCAGAGAGAAAACACATTATAAGCCAAAAATTCCAACTCGTAGAGTCTGGTAAAGGGTCTAGCAATCATGTAAATAAAATTCATATTGGAAATATACTTCTATTGCATGCAATGTTCAGGCAAATATTCATTGCTTTATTCTTATTGTTTCGCACCAATCGCCTTGATTATTACTATATAGACTGTATATTAGGACTTCACAGTCTAGTATTTAAGAGCAAATGTCTGTAAGGATCAAACAATGGTGGCAGGGTTAAAAAATCGATTTGGCTCATATTTTGCACGGGGATAGTACTTGGTCCACACACCCTCAAATTAGCTTTCTTTTGGATCAAAACTCCCTGTTGCTATGGTAACAGGCAAATCAAGTTTTTTTGGCCATTTCCCCCAATTTTTGCACCTCAAAAACACGGAAATTAGCACACTTTATGGCATTATCACTGCAACTTCTACCATGTACCAGTTATGAAAACAAGCATATAAAGCTAGCATGCAGCGAGCTATGCATGGTTTTAAACGTCTTGGCACAAGGTAAAACACCACTATAATTATGTAGAAGACACTACAAAAAACAACACCAGACTCACTCTGAGTCACCACAGATAGCATACACCATAGAATTCCTTGATTTTACAAATTCAAACCTTCTTCTGAGGGTTAACGAACCAGTTAAAGCTAATTTTAACTATGCTACGTTTTGCCCTTCTAACCCACGGATACACACGGGTGAAAACCCGTCTAATGTTAGGACTGTGACTGCACAATCTAGACCTATGCAGGCACAAAAGGACCGATGTCATCCACGTCCAAAGACGACCACCCTCCTTTATCAGCGCTGAAACCCGCTCGGGAAATGCTCGGCAAACCCTCCCGGCTATGGGAGGTAACGAACATATCGGGTCTGCTGGGAGGATGAAGCCGACGCGTGGGGGTAAATACGAACTCGGGTTAACCATAGTGCTGACCAATGGAAGACATAGCAAGACACATGGACGTTCACTCAACACGAAGAACCCATAGAAACGAACACAACTCTCTCACACACCTCTCTTTCTCTCTCTTGCTTGCTCTTTCTCTCTTTCTCTCCCCCTCCTTCCCTCTCCCTCTAGCTCCCTCTAGATATCTCTCCATCTCTCTCTCTCCATCTCTCTCCATCTCTCTCTCTTTCTCTCTTACTCTCTCTTGAGAAAAGTGAGCCATGATGTGATTTATTCTGTATTAAGTTCCGATGCTGTTTAAATTTATGTTTGCAATAAGCATTACGAAGAGTCTTTGTTTTTATTATCATCATCAAACGATTTTATGGTGTGTACAAGATACAAGATAACTTTATTGAAAATCGCAGTGTTGCCACTGAATTAAAACCAATTTACAAATATATCAATCAATCAGTCAGTCAATTTATAAACATATCAATCAATTAGTCAATCAAAATAGACGGCGCAATACCGTCCGATATCTTGCGTATTCTTAAGACCTTAAAACTGGCATATTTAAAATAAGTGTATCTTGTTACATACAAGGTTTGACACATTTACAGGAAAAAAACAAGTCACTGATCATACTTGTTGATAAGGCGGGTCATGTATGGAATGCAGGAGTTCAAGTACTGGTTATTTTATACTTTCGGACAGTTCAGTTTGTGATTGTTCCTTGTCACTCTGCCAGTGATCTGGGCCCTTTGTGGTGGTAGCCAGTCCCTAAACTCAGAGTCCATCAGGGATCTAGCGAACTTGAGACACAAGTGTTCACGTCTGGTGGCGAGAGTTGAAAGTCCGAGGTGTTCAAGTGCATGTTGATAACCGGTGTAGCTGTTGCCCATGATGGTACGACACGCCCTTTTCTGCAACCGTTCTAATTGGCCAGACTGGCGCTTGGTCAGGCCGGAGGACCAGACGGGGACGGCATACTCCAATATTGGCCTGATGTAGCCAATATAGATAGCTACCAAGTCACATTGAGGTAGGTTGAACTTCTTCAGTCGTTTGAGGAGGAAGAGTTTTCTGCCTGATTTCGCTACCATGTTGTTCACCTGTTTGTCCCAGTGGAGGTCGCTCTGGATGGTAAGACCAAGCACTTTAAGACTCGGGACGACAGCCAGCTCAGTATCGTCGATTCGGAGAGGAGGTGGTTGAGGTGGATTTCTGGCGAAAGTCACGTGCATGGTCAGACATTTTCCACCATTCAACAGCATGTAATTCCTTTGTGTCCACAGGTGCAGGTCATCAAGGGCATTCTGTAGGGTGGGAAGCTCGCAAAGTGTTCTTGTCTCCAGCAAGTTCATGTCATCGACATATTTCCAGACAGGATGGGTTGTGTCGCTTGCAGCATCGTCGATGAGGACCAAGAACAGAATAGGGCCAAGGAGAGTCCCCTGAGCAACTCCACACGACAATGATTCCCAGTTGGACAGGGACTGGTGGTAGCGCACACGCTGTCTCCTGCCGGAGATGAAACTACACACCCACGGCACCAACTCTGGTCTTAAGCCCTTGGACAGGAGCTTGTCAACAACAGTGTTATGATGGACCCTGTCAAAGGCCTTTGAGAAATCCGTGGCCACAACTGTGCTGATAGTTGATGGGCGTTCAGCTTCCTTGAAAAGCTTGTCTGTCAGGTTTACAAGGGCGTGGACAGTTGATCGTCCTTTCAGGCTACCAAACTGCCTCTGGTCGAACGTAATGTCGTCATGGATCCATTTGGTGACAAAGAACTCTGCGATCTTAGCAAACTGTGATGTCAAGGAAATGGGTCTCAACTGTTCGAGGTTGGCTGGTTGGGACTTGGGGACAGGAATAACCACTGCCTGTTTCCATTGGCTGGGAACTGTACCTTCTGAGTAGGAGGAGTTCAGAAGATGACAAAAGGGGGTACTGAGTTCACATGCAAACTCCCGTAGCACCTCAGGGGGTATGCCGTCCGGGCCAGGTGCCTTGTTTCTCTTTACGGCCAATAATCTCTGGTACACATCCCAGACATGAAGTGTGGGTAGCTGCTGTGTGGCCGGGAGGAAAGACGGCAGCTGGCAGGTGTCCAGCGCAGACAGGGCCTGGGATACTGCAGCGAACTTGGCGTTGATGGTGTTCGCAACCGTAAAGCTGTCGGCTGTCTCCAATCCAGGAATCATAATCACACTGTCTTGTTTGGTTTTATTTACCATGTTCATAATTCCCTGGTGCCATCGTCGGGGGTCGGAAGTTTTAAGACTGGATACATGGTCCTTGTAGTAGGACTTCCTTGCGAGTGAAAGCTCTCTCTGTATACGGTTACGGTAGAACTTCCACACCCCTGGGATATTCCTATGGAAAGCTCTTTGCCTTAAGGTCATCAAGACTTTGATGTGGGGTGTAACCCAGGGCTTGTCCGTGGGCTTGGCTGTGTACAAGGGTATGAAGGCATCGTAAAAGTATTTAGAAATCATACATATTGTTGGACAAGTTACAGCTTGTTGAAAATTCGGACGCTTCTAAGTACTCACTCCATCATACAGGTCTCTATCCTTTCTTTTCTGTATAAAGATTTTATTTTCGCTGCTATCACTGTGATCAAGTACATAAGTACTCTTATCGACAATATATACAGTCTTCAAGTCATGTCGAAAAACGCGGTATTGTGACTAAACTAGTGGAAAATTCAACACTAGAACCCTTGCCGACCATTATGTCTTTTTTCCATTTTCTTCAAATGATAGCAAATCTCCATGAAGTAGCGTTTTACTTGAGTTCTTTAGGTACATACACAGATCTGAGATAGTAACATATGGTATTGAAATGAATATGAAATGAATGTCTACCGCCGTTAATTGTCGTCTACCGCCGTTAATTGTCAAACTGTCACATTGTAGTTGTTGCCGTACAGTGTTACAGATCGGATGTTTTTTATCGTTCTTTCTTATGTTTACTATAAAAACAAGACATGATACCAATAATTACTCGGATGAAGCTTATTTGACATTCGGGGCGTCCTTTAGGCTCAGCTCTCGTTCCCAGACTGGATGCCGTTCCTGCGCCCGTTTCCAGGGTAGTATGACTCAATCACGTCATCACCAGCTGTCCTGCTGGTCACGTGGTTCTCCACCAATCCGCCCTCTTCTCTCCACACACCTTCAAGAACCGCACAGCAGACCTTGACCTCGCTGACGTAATCAAGGTCGTCGTCATCCTCCTGCCCGAACCAGGAGAAGCGAGCCTTCTGATTGGTCGTAACGTCATCGCGGTGGCAGAACTGGCTGTCTTCCCGCCAATCAGCGTAGAGCACGGCGCATTTCAGCTTCCTCTGCAGCCGGGGACTCATGGGTACCTCCTGGGACAGGTGACCGCTCTCGTGCTCACTGTGAAGTTATAGAGTCTGGTGGTTAGGATCTTCCGTGGATATTAAACGTTACCGGTGTAGCAGGTCGGAGAATATACACCCCGCCCAGAATATGCCCGGAAGGGCGTCAGCCATGCGGTTGGCAGACGTTGTGTGCGTCCGGAATACGCTCAGCATATCTTGTATATATATAATATCTCGTATATACATGTAAGTTCATAAACGTGTAGCTGTGTCCAAACATATCTTATCCAACGGCTGTTCCTCCGATGCAACGTTGTTCAAAGAGAACGAAAGAGACTAGTACTCGTCAGCTATAATAGGTTTGAATAGCAGGCTAGATACCGTACCTGAATACGTGCTGTCTAAGACTATCCTGCAGGGCACTACTATATAGCTAGTAGCACAAATATGACTGTATAGCCATGGCGACGCCCCGGGGCAGATACGTACTCGGGTAAAACTATGGTCAGTGCTGACCGATCGAGGACATAGACAGACCCATGCACGCGCCTATATACTCAACACAACAATAGCAAAAACACAACATAAAAACGAAACATGACCAGTTTACGTCCGATTTATTCAAAACGTTATTTATCCTAAAACCGCGCGGACAGAGCCAAATGTTTAACCAATGGGTAGAAATATCAGCTCTTCTAACAAGAAAATGCATGGTCTGTAAGTTTGTCTCCGCCTGTTTAACGCCGTGCGAGCATGTATTTATACTGGGGTATATGGTGTAGAATTGAGCTAGGCTTACCCTTTATCGTCCACCTCAGTATTTTCCCTCCTAGCGCTATGCTTGAAGAACATAGACCGGAAAAAAAAAATACACAGTAACTGTCGAAAGTAGTCTACAGACAAATGGCAGTAAAGTCACTATGTGTGTCCCTCCGCTTGCCCGACGCGATGGAACTAAACAATTTTTGTATTGTGAATTTCCCCGAAATCAGCAGCACGTGACGTTGACGTGATAAACGCATGGCCATGATGTTATGCCGTACAAAAATGTATCATCGGAGCGGGGGTCGCTAGGTTGTATCAAACCTTCCTAAAACTGGCAAGAGTTTCAAACCTCGAATCACCATGGATAGTCTGCATATCAAAGAAAGGTTTAACGTCAGCTACTTTTAAAAGATACTAGCTATCGTGTAAGTTAGAAAAACATGATAAAATACGCGGTGTCGAGTTACATATGAAATGCTTCATGCATGACGCTTCCGTGCAACTTGTTGTTACTGGTTCAGGAGTTTATTCTGTTATGTCGCTGGACGTAAACCCTTTTAAATGTTTTGTATAAAAAAGAGAGATGGCTGAGGATCATACTTATGACGTTTTTTGTTTCTCATGAGAACAGGCTTTGGCATAATACACCGCGACATGTGGACATGACCCAATCTGGACGTAAACTACTCCTGCACGTAAATAGGTCATGTTACGTTAACAGATACTTTATTGAGTCCCTATGCCGTTTAAAATCTTTTTGCAATAAACATTGAAAATGGTGATCTGTTTTATAATCATCTTCAAACTATCTTTAAGTCCATACAATAAGAGTTTAGAGGCATCGTAAACGAAGGTAGAGATCTTAATCTTCTGTTCAAGGTCGATTAATACAGATCGTTGCAAAAAAAAAAACGATTTACGTACTCACTCCAATAAGAAGGTTTTTATCTTTTCTGTTTGAAGATGTGATTTTCATTGCTATCACTGTGTTCAAAGTGCAAAGACTCTCCTATGGACAGTATGTGGAAATGCACCCTTCAGGTTAATTGAATTCTGCCACATTGTCTCCAAACTCCTTTCGGTCACTTTTTTTATACAGGAATTGTTTTCCAAGGGAATCTCCATTATTACCTCCATGAAATGTCATATACTAGTAGGTTATATTTTAGGCAGCGTTTGTGTATGTAAAATGCATAAGAGCGGCCTGGCGTCTCATCCAGTAAAAAATCGTTCGAAGCTGGAAAAATTTTTAACATCGTCCGACGCTCTAAGATAGCTGATTTTACCTACGATTTACCTGCGATCATCGTGCGATGTACGGGATATGCTATCGTAGGTGCATCGTACGATGTATGTGACCGGGGCTTGACGGGGACACTTTTACCCGAGTGCGTAACTGCCCCGGGGCGTCGCCATCGCTACTTGCCAGGTTTTGATAAATGGCATTCAAACACATTAATCTAGTAACATACTTGAGTAAGAAATGCATTCATACGGCCGGTTAATGAACCATTCAGGGCCGTGTTACAACCGGTAAACGTGATAGTACATTCAAATTTGGTGCTACCTTAAAAGCACCCAGAGCGTTTTATGAGGCTTGAAAACAGGAAATATTCTAGTTGCTGTAATCTTTATGAAATTGACATTTAATGCCACTGTTTACCTCATTTTCGTGCGGATTTCTTATCAAAAGCGGCACAAAAATAAGCTAAATGGTGATCTTTTAGTTTCACGCGTCTAGTGTAAATAGACCGATACCATAGCCCCGCCCACCTCCGTCAAAACGTAGAAATGCAAAGTTAAAACGTAAAAATGCAAATATTTGGCGAACATGCAGTCACTCTCTCATTGGTCGAACCCCTAATTGTGATGGACAGTCAGGATCAGTCTATTAGGGCTTAGATTTTCCATCACTTCTCACTTCTCACTACACAGCGACATTGTATCTTAAAGTTTGCTCCTTTAATGTCGATATGTAATGGTTAAGTGTTATTGAAACTTACTATGTGTAGGAATAACTAGAAATTTGAGTTTTTTTAATCTAGTTTCAAGCCTCATAAAATGCTCTGGATGCCTTTAACACCAGACAAATTTCCCTTTAGACGATTTTGAACCATTGCTCTCTTCATGCGTTGGTGACGAATTTTAGCAAACATAGATGATAATTGGATTATGTGTCCTTATCTCACGTGAGGAGGGTGTATCTAGCGCAATCAAGCAACAAAATCATCCTGAAAAGGCGACACCACTTATATCAACAACGCTCCGTCTACTTATCGGAAAACATCTTCTACATATCTATAAAATCTACTTTTCATGAACTACCAATCACATGTTAAAGTGTATCAAATCTATGGACTTCGCACAATTTATGCAAAATGAGGAAAAACACATTTTACACTAGAATGGTACAATAACTTGTTGTAATAGAAATAACGATTAAAAATTTCTGTTATTGGACAGGAATTTTTTCATATTATGTAATTAACAATGCAAAATTATCTGGGGTCCGTTTGTACCCCATCGTACAGCACACACACTTTAAAGTACAACTCTTACAACAATGGGCCGATCTCGGTTCTAAAAAATTCAGAAGTTGTAAGACATGTACACAAACAAACTCATGGAAGGAATTTTGTCTCAAGGATGAGGGCTAATCTCTTGACGTTAAGCATTTTTGACATCAGTTTGATCGTACTAATGGTTTAGGGAAAAGAACAAGCACTGAAGGCCTATATTCACCCCTCAAACAACATTTGTTATAAGATACCATAATGGAAAATGCAATCAGTAGCACAATCGAGTTACATGACATTCGAAGCTGTGATACCTAAATTTTCGCGTTATGTACCGACAAACACACGTAGTTCACTCCTTCTCAGATTTGAGAGCAGTTTGTAAAGATTTTGCCTGACCAGCTTCTCGTTATTGTAGGAGGTGAAATTTCACCTATGCAACTGTTACAAGACAATAATGTTGATAGCTTACTCGGGTATCGTCTTACAGGTGCCGAGGTGGAGTGAGGTGGGAGGGTGAAGACAGTTGAGACCTGAAAGGTTCAACAGGGTTTATAGACGCGGCTTCCACGCATAAGAACAGAAAAACGAAACACATTTTTTAAAAGATATAACATGACAATATCAGCAGACATTTCAAAACTACTGAAATCACTGCGCATGCCAATTTCGTTCCTCTGAGTCATTGGTTAAGGAGTCGAGAAAAACGTTTGAAGAACAACTCTTTGCTTTTCTGGCGACAAATTGCAGCCGATTGTGCCACTTTATGGATACAATTTGGCACAATTAGGCGCAGTCCAGTATAACAGCCACTTTGATCATATCAGTTGAAGAAGCTGTGTAATATTTAGATAATCCTGCTTTTTAGAAATCGCCGTTACTTGATGAATTAATTACGCTGCGAAATTGTAACTTTTGTCCAACAGCAAACTGTAAGGATAATTAGAGAAGGAGCGATCTTTGATGAAGTCCGGAGCTCAAACTGAAAACCTCTCTGGGACAGAGATAAAGTCACAGGCTAAATTAGATAGGTTGTATTATCCACATAACGTGCACATAGGGAAATTACCTCCGTAAAGTCGATCCCTTCAGATTCCTTCGGCGCCAATCTTGATGAGACGAGGCTCGGCGAGGGAAATCAGCGGGACGAGGACGCTTTGCACGGGATGACATGATGGATATTCGTTTGTTCTGTTTGAAAAGCCACACGGATGTCAAGGGGAATCGGAGACCTGTCGACGCCTCGGTTCGTAACTCTTAGAGACATTTCCTCGGTCGAATATGAATGAAGACCTTTATTGTACATAACATACCCACGGGGTTAAGTACAGGCCAAAGCAAAAGACTATGTACATATTGTTCAGCCAGCACAAGGCACGCGAACTGCAACGGTAATCAACTTTATAGTGAAGTCGCTTTTTTTGTAATGGTGAGAATGTAAGAGCAGATGTTTCCGTAATCAAACTTATTAGAAGTGTGGATATGGATGTGTCAATCTTAGGTGTATGACGTAGGGAAACAGTTTGCATCCGGATATTAAGTCCGACTCTCTGTTGTATAAACTACATTCTACTACAAAATAGTGTTTAACTTCTATTCTATCTAGATTATAGTATTGACATTATACAATTATACATTATGCAATTATACAATTACCAAGAAGCGAGAGGAAGTCGAAAATACTAGAGTATGCTAGATGTTTATGTACAGTAATACTCGTGAATATGTATGTATTTGTTAACATGTGACCTGTGCTTAGCCCAGTGGGGCAAACATGTACAATAAAGGTCTTCATTCATTATATTGACCCCCAAACGAACAAATAAAAATGGGAACCCGATTTTTGTGTGGTTGTGCCGAAATTGTGGCCATGGTTGTAATTAACGGTGCTCCTCTATTCTCTTTACTGATTGGTCGAGATTATGTTTGAAAACCGTGCAACAAATGTCCGTTAGAAAGAGCTCAGCGGCTTCCGCAAAACGACACGAGATTGACATACATTGTTTGTCGTGTAAAAGGGGAAATGACCCGAACTGTTAGTTTTGCTGAACTTCTTACCCTCGTTTACTTAAAAGCTGTAACAGTTGTTTTCTTTCCTCTGAACTCAATTAAATTGATTGCCTCCATTCTGGCATGTCCGCAGTGTACCGCCGTCCCGAGGGAGCCATAAAAACGACATTACCCACAAGGCGCGCCAGACACATGACACCTGTAACTTAGAGATCAGGTGTAATGTACAGAGGTCAAGGTCAATTTGGGTCCTCTGGCGGTTGATCCCGGTACTGCAGCAAAACTTACGGTTTTTGTATCTTTTGTACGGGACAAGCTATGGTCTTGTTTTCAAGGCAGCACACGCTTTTGAGACGCAACAAGAAACCAGCTTTAAATACAGATGGTTTCGATTTTTTTTCAGATTGTGAAATAGGTTAGCAGTATGTGATTGAGCGCATAGCTTGGATAGGATTTTTCTGTAACATGGATGTGTAATTTTTGGGACCTTTACTCATTTTAGTGCATTTCCACTGATACTCTTGCAATTCATCAAAGCGTGTGTTTAATATACTTAGTTGTTGTTTTTACTGAAGTTTTCTTGTAAGCAAATATGTCCTTGGGTACGTCGTGACTTTGGACGTATTCTTCAGTATGCTGCAGTCTTCAACCACTAAAATAGCTTTCAGCAAACAGCTGCACGGAGACTTACAATGTTTACAGAGACGGTGAAAAGGTCAAGGTCGTGAGAAGGTCGAGTTATCATATGCCCCTGATGGTCATCTGAAAGACGTCAAACAGTCCGGGGAACAAACTTCAACTTTCGGAGAGTTTCTCTCAGTAAAGTTAGTGTCTGATATTGCAAGATAGGGCGGGGTTAAAGTGAATAGTTGTTGAGTTCAGTATGAAGTACATACACAGATATCGGGCCATAAGCCGTTTAACTAATTAGTGGAGCAAATGCAATAACCTTTTACAGCTCGATAAGCAATGTTCTAAGTACGCATCCTTGTGTACATGCTTCAAAAGAATGCCCGTTGTATACTTAGGCGTAAGCCTTCTTTACCGTTTATGACTAGAGAGTGGATGTGGCTGCAGATACTACATGTATGCTCAGTGGGAGGGGGATTTATGCCTTTTGATTTGGTTGTTTTGAGTCTTACCCCTACATGTAACTTTGGAGTTCAGTGCTGAAATGCGTCTAAAGTTGGCATGTTATGTACACACAATCATTCAGATCTGCTCTAATTTGCTTCATCTATTATAAACTACGAGCTTTAATGGGCTTTCTCGGAGGAAATCCGCCTTGTATCCGTCGTCAGAGGTAACTTGATAACGTTGCCGTACCCAGGGACCCTTTATGCCATGAATTGGCCACGCCGACGCGAAGTTAATCCATCTGAGCTTTGACAGTCGCCCGTCTTAAGAATTGCCAGACACTGGGAGGACTGATTCCATTATTGGCTTATAGTGCTCAGAGAAGCGGTGGCGTCTTCGGAGTCTTCTGCACACAGCCGGCCGCCAGAACCGCCGGAACTACCGCCAGTGTGAGCAGGGGGAGCGGACAGGCCAGCCGGAGCTACCGCCAGTGTGAGCAGGGGGGAGCGGACAGGCCAGCCAGAGCTACCGCCAGTGTGAGCAGGGGGAGCGGACAGGCCAGCCGGAGCTACCGCCAGTGTGAGCAGGGGGAGCGGACAGGCCAGCCGGAGCTACCGCCAGTGTGAGCAGGGGGAGCGGACAGGCCAGCCGGAGCTACCGCCAGTGTGAGCAGGGGGAGCGGACAGGCCAGCCGGAGCTACCGCCAGTGTGAGCAGGGGGAGCGGACAGGCCAGCCGGCAGGTTGGTTGTTTTGTTTCTTTCTGATTCCCCCTGCATTCGTTTCGTTCGTCCAGACCCTTGTACATGTAATGCCTAGGGGAACATAGAGCAGCATGTTTCCTTGCTGTTTCAGAAGCAGGGTACATTTGGACAGGGAGGGGTTGGTAGCAACTCCTCGAGCACGGGGTCCCCATTCTACGTCCCTTCCGAAAGACGAGTCAGCCCCAACCAAGATGTCCTGTCCCAGTATCAACTAATTGACACCAGCTCAACTGTGAGGCTGCTACCAGTTGAGCTACAAGGACATCCCTACGCCCCGCATTAGGGTGGTGATAAATGCTTTGCATCGTAACCAGTAAAGGCGCGGTCATATACGTTGGACATTTTTTTGTGGAAGAATTTCCAGCGAGACCGCGTGACGCAAACTACCGACGACAAGGATCTACAACAACATATTCCAGTCACAAGACTTCTCAATATTGCACAACACCTCCACGACTGTCGTGATGTCCTCACCCTGCTGTCGTAACCCTAACGTGAGACGGACGTGACCGGATGTCACTAGTGCCTCGCTTGACAATAGTCAGTAATTGGAGTTTTTGTGTTACAGTCGCCACCTGTATCTCTTTCTAGTAGCTCTTCTCTAGTCCAGTGGCATAGATGGGAATATCCGAGTCAGACCAACTGTGCAGATTTGTCTAAAAGCACTAGATTTGTCACAGATGTGTTTGAACACGTTTTACACAAATCTGGATGCCATCTCAATTTCTTTCCAGGCGCACCGTGGCGACATCTTGAATTTAGAACCCCCCAATACACCATCCGTGTTTTCTTTATGCAGAGGGGCAAACATTTAAGTATCAATGTTTCTAATAAGTTTTATATGCTGGAAACGTCTTGTTCGAAATCCACAAAGCTATGAGTTTTTTTTGGAATTTGCATCATTTTAGCTATACTGCTTGACTAAATGCACTAATTGCAACTAAAAATCATGCCTACACGCTGATTCGTCTCGGGATTAAATAATTAACAAGAGTCTTAGGACCCAAAATCTCCATGAAACTTTTTTTTTATTAAACCAGTTCCCCCCATTCTATATCGCTCAATGGTATGACCCCCGGCCACCTGTCGGGGGGGGGGGATTAGGAGAAATGACCCACTTTCGCTATTAATAGCTACTAACAGCTGTTAGTAGTGCAACAAGATTTTCCTCATTACTTATGCAAATTAAGTTCAATTTGCATAATTTGCACTTCATTTTATACAACCCTCTCTAAGCTACCTGCATAGTAAATTTCATGAAAATCTGTCGCTCCTTTCTTCAGTTATTCTCCTATGAAGATTTTGACAAATACGCCATTACAGTTCCAATGACACATACCAGGGGGCCCAAAATCGACCTTGACCTTTCTCCTCCCAACACCTACCCGCATACCAAATATCATTACAATTCATTTACACGTTCTATAGTTATGCTGATTTTACGCATCCGGTGACACATACATACACACACACACGGTGACACAAACATACACACACGCGCACACACACGCAAACACAATAACTTTGCATGATTTGCATTTCAGTATGTACATCTCTGTCCAACCTACCTGCGTACCAAATAACATGAAAATCTGTTGTTCCTTTCTTCAGTTATACCCCTTTAGAACATTTTTACAAATAGGCCATTGTAGTTCCAGGGACACAAACCAGGGGGCCCAAAATCGACCTTGACCATTCTCCTCCCAGCGCATACCCACATACCAAATATCATTACAATCCATCTACACGTTCTACAGTTATGCTGACTTTGAGCATCCAGCGACACACATGCAAACGATTTGCCTCCTTACTTATGCAAATTCGGTCTCATTTGCATAGTTTGCACTTAAGTGTGTACATCTTGGTCTAACCTACCTGTGTACCAAATAACATGACGATCTGTCGATCCTCTCTTCAGTTCTTCTGCATTGAAGATTTTTACAAACACGCCATTGCAGTTCCAGTCACACATGCCAGGGGCCCCAAAATCGACCTTGACCTTCCTCCTCCTAACACCCACCCACATACCAAAAATCATCACAATCCATGTACAGGTTCTACAGTTATGGTGACTTTAAGCATCCGGTGACACATACATACACACAAACACCAAACGCACGGAAACCAGTATATCCATGAAAAAGCCTTTTTTCATGGAGATAATAAAAGGGCGAGACCGCTGTGTGACCAAAAAGTTGTCAAGTGCCGTCAGTTAAATTTGGGCAGTGAACGCTCAGGGATCTTGAAACAATATTTTAGCGATATCCATAGTTTTGTAATGATCTTTTGATAATCCCAATCCTCGTTATCAAAGATTTTCAATTTGGTCTCAGTGAAAATGGGGCTCAATAGTCAGTTGTATGACCTTCTTCATTCATTCAGACCCTTGAAATGACTAGTGGCACATGGGCAGCACGTTTCCCTACTGTTTCAGTAGCGGGGTAATTTTTTACAGGAAGGGGCTGCTAGCCCTTCCCTTTAACGTGCTCGAGACACCTCCTCGAACACGGGACCCCCACATTAAGTCCCTTCCGAAAAACGGGTGCAGCCTCATCCGAGATGTCCTGACCAAGGATTGCACCAGGTTGTCTCAGTTACCAACTAGTTGGAACCAGGAGCTCAACCGTAAGGCTGCTACGAGTTAAACTGTAGGAAGACCTTTTATGACGTTGTTACTGAGTCATTATCAGAGCACCTTGATGCTGAGCAATACACATCATTGTTGTTGTTTTTCATCCTGACACAGAGGGTACATTTAAAGACCCACTATGTAGTTTTAGGCCAATACAGAAAGTAGATTTTCCTACTGTTTCTTTGCATAGCAAGCTTTATCAACTCTATAGAATTGCTTACCGATATTCAGGAAGGGAGGTTACAACATTACTGCACCATACAAACAACTTTAAAAAAGACTGGCAATGATAAAAAGACATTGCCATGGCGACGGTGGTTGTTGTTTTAATTTTTACTGTACCCTGCTTAGGGCACAGTGATAGGTGGTGCTGGTCATACAGGATTTCTAACGAAAAGGGCTGTTCTACTGGACAAATACACACGCAGACACGCACACACGTGTCTGGACGGCCCGCGCGGTTAGACCAACAAGAAAAGATAATTAGGTGATAATTACGCGATAATTACTGCTAAATTATGCACCACTCGTTCGCACACAAAGGCCGACACATGTAGTTTCCACACATGTCCACACGTTTACACACTTGTGCGCACAGGTTTACATCGAAGGACACAACGTGTACACGACAGTGGTCCGTTTACACAGATGTGCATAGGTTCCCCAAAAGGGACACATCGCGTTTCCACTGTGGGAACTCATTGAAACCCGTGGAAATTAGGGATTTCCTAGCAGGTATACACAGGTTTTCAAAGCGGAAATCTGTCTGTTCAAGCAGTGCACACACACACGCACACACACACAGACAGCAACAGTTCCACTAGATTCTACCAGACACACCCTACCGCCAGAACGAACATCGATTTCATCACAGCCTGATCATGACAACTGAAAACAGCCCACGGACCGGGTTCCCACCATACAAAATGACTATTCTACTCTGATAGGACTGCTGTTTACATGAACAACATGTTAGGCCAAATCTACACAAATTTTAACATCATAGTCCACTTACCAACAGACACAGCATACACCATGCAACAGCTTGTACACTATTTATGTTCCCTGAACTATAGAACTAAGTCCTCTAGAGCGTGAATGGCCAGGGATGTTAGCTAAGGATGGAATGCCAGGATGGAATGCCAGGATGGAATGCCAGGATGGAATACCAGGAACACCAGTCATAAAGGAATTTGCCAGTAATTCCTGGAGCCCTAATGAAATGCCAGCCTGGGAATCTTAATCCACAGAAATGTTGTTGTGTAAAAATGTGTCCCATGTGTTCTTGGAAGTGTACAGGATTATATCAGCAAGAAAGTGGCATCTTATCAGCAGGATAATCATCTAGTACTAGTACAACTGGCTTGCTAAGTTTCCTTGCGACAGTGAAATTTTTCATTGATCGATCTGGTTTGGACATGTTCCCAATGTCATGAATGAGGTTAATGCCCTTTAATTAATCTGCTCAGTGTATAGGTAACTGAAGCAGCGTGTGCACAATCCTTATCAGTACAGAGTTGATGCAGTTATGACCTGTTCCCTGAAGAAAGACATTAAATCTTACAGTTGTAAGGACCAGCATTAGGACATCTAAAAACATTGTAACAGACACACATTGTTTTAGAAAAGAGCAATATTACTGTAGAGCTGAGGTCTTAAATGGGTCATGTATACATAAGCCTGGCACATCTGGTAGACAGATGTAGCTGCCTGTCTAGGTTATCTAGGAGGAATTTCCCGAGGGAGGCTTTCTGTCTGACTAACATTCCTAACATTCTTATTGTCTTACTATGCCTATGGACACATGCCTTTACAATTCCTAGAATAGTTGCAATCTGCACACAATATATCATTTGGCTCGCCCCTGAGGCGTCGCCAAAAACTGTTATCCTCCATCCAAAACAACACTAACACATGGCCACACATGGCTTCTGTACTTCTTATCAGGCTGATCGCCCAGTGGGGTGCCTGTTTACAGTTCACCAGTTTCTGTAAAAAAACATCCTTACCAGAGTTCTTGCAGTTTTGAAGGGAAAACAACCACACTTTATTGATACCCTTCAAAGTAGACTCTCTACAATAAATTAATAGTTGTATTCTACCCTCTTGGAAAAAGTTATGAGTGTTTCCAAAGAAGAAGAGCTTCATGACATCTGGCAGTCTAAAGTGTGCCTAAGTGATAAGACCACCATGGGGGTCCTCCAGTGCACTGGGATGTTGTTGTTTATCTACTATTGAGGTGGTGTCCGGGAGTTTTTGTTTTGTTTTTGTACAGTTCACAAACACCCAAAATAGACGAAATAATGAAGAAAATATGCTGAAAAGGGGTTGTACATGTCAGTACCTGCTATTAACATTAAGATTTGTTCACAAGAATATTTTCAATTTTTGGGCCAAAATCCTACATAGTGGGCCTTTAAGATATTCTCGTCCAAACGATGGCTTCGATAAAAAAAATGTAGGTCACAACGTACCACGTCTACAGTCGCTCTCACTTATAACTAACGACAAAGCACAACAGTCCATCACAGAATACCTGTTGTTATTCTTATTCTAATCTGTCTGACTACTTCCATCATCAAGTTTTCAGAACAGTGCTAGAAACAAGATGTTACAATGCTGTAGCCTAAACACTTTAATGATATAAGACAGGCACTGTCGTGTTGTGCGGCCCTTGTACATACGTGTGTGAAAAGCCGGTCCGACGCCGGACAAACAAGATTTGTAAGAATTAAGAACATCTAGAGAGACATCGGGGTAAGCAGAAAACTGTTTGTTTAATTTCATGTCGATAGACAGAAGTAAAAAGTCAAGTATTCTTAATGTTCAATCCTACATTAGTTATCTTTTTTTCATACATACATTGGGGTGTAGAGGCTAGTGTTGTGATGTAGAAACACCAGGGAAAATGAGGCAAGCTCTGTACAAGTTCTACATAGCTAACAGTATCATTGTTATGTCCTTACTTCAGTAATAGTAGTTTCCCAGTTCTTGACACTAGAAATTATTGCAGTGGCCGTTTAAATTCAATGTTTGATGTTAAACCCAAAGGAGGCCCTATTCATTTACTAAATTACTTTATTCTTTATGTTTAGGCCACAGTAAGTAAATTTTATGGATTACATCCTCTGCAGACTCCAAATTTAGTGCGCGCGGGTGAAAAAAAACAAGGCGGGCAATCAAAAACAAGATATTTACATTTTCAAACTTGAATATCATAAAGCATGCAAGAAAAATTGAAGCGATAGAACTTGGTATTACAACCAACAAGTAATCAATAAAACAGTAACTAACACTCATGTCAATATTTAGATAATAATAATGTTAGATCCGGGTTTGCATCAAGAGCGCAGAGAGGTTTCCCGTCCACTGGGCACGGGAGTCTCCTGAGTCATGAGGCAGACTGACTGTGACGACATGACTCTGCTCACTTTGTCTCAACTATAAAGTTCTCTCCGCCATATTGCTATCCTGACTGTCGGACTGAATTTTCAGTCAGACAGCTAAACAATGGTCCACTCAAACCGCATGACACTAGTTACTTCATCGGAATCTCTTATCGGATTTGTTAGTACTTCACTTCATTCAAGAATAACACATCGGGTTACACGTTGTTGATGATAATGACACAGCAATGACAGACTAATTCCAACTAAAAGTTTGATATGAGGGCATTTGAGGGCTGCACCGTGTCTCCGTGTAGTTTGGTGATGAGGAGCAGTCTTATTTCAGCTTGCATATACAATAATTGTACAACACATTTGTATGGATTTTTTACCCTTCCGACATGTGCAAATGTCTTTTTGTTGCATCTGTGGAACTGACAGACATTCGTGACATTTTGCCCTACACTCGGCATGTTGACCATTGCCGAAGGGAAAAAAAGTTTGTTTTTGATTTCAAAATCAAGGAAAAATCAAAGCGCGCGCTGAAGTCATCCATAAAATTTACTTGCTGTGGCCTTACGAAAAAGATTACGAGGAACACGGTGCAATAGGAAAGACCCTACTATTTTCGATAAGTTTGGCAGCACGTTTCCTTGCTGTTTAAGAGGCTGGCTATATTTTTACAGGGGAGGGTTGCTAGCCGTTCCTCTATATGTACCTCCTGGAACACGGTACCACAATTTTACGTCCCTTTCTAAAGACGGATCCAGCCCCAACCGAGACTTCCTGACCTAGGATTGAATAGCTATCATCGATGCCTCAGCCTGCATTCTTGCTTCCTAAACAACGACATAAAGATTTTCTAGATCAATGTTTATTTTCAAAATCCGTTTCAGATCAGAAGAAGTTGAAGGTAGAAAGCCAGTCCTACACCTTGCACAAGGTTACCGCACTATATCTGACCAAAATACAAAGGAACGTACGTGTGTACGTAGGTAACAGTGCCTACAGACCCCGATTTTACAAAGCGCACGACAGACTGCTCTTGAAATAAAACAGAAAGGACGCGGTCAATGCATGCATGTAAATTGTCTAGATTTGACGATCGAAAGAGCACAAGCTGTCGCCATAGAACTTATTGAAAGCATTATTCTTCTAAAAGCAACATGGAGTCTGCTACGCTAGAACTTCTAAACGACTGGATGAAAGCCCATAATTTCAGCAACCAGTCAGCGATTACGGAAAGAATGATATTCCGCAGAATGCTGGAGTATGATTTGTTTTCCCCGCCGACTCTGGCGGCTGTCACGGCTGTGTGCAGCGTGCTGCTGCTGGTTGGAGTTCCCGGTAACTTGTGCACGGTGTTAGTGATTGCCAGAAGTACGGAGATGCGAACCACCACCAACTACTACCTGGCCAGTCTGGCCTGTGCAGATCTGCTGACGTTCTTGGTCCTGCCGCTGGAGTTGTACCGGCTGTGGTGCTACTGGGCCTGGGACCTGGGGGACGGGGTGTGCCGAGGGATGTACTTCCTCCGGGAGACCTTCACCGCCGCCTCCATCCTACACATCAGCGGCTTCACGGTGGAGCGCTACATCGCCATTTGTCACCCTCTCCAGGCCAAGCGGCTGCTCCGACGGGGCCGGGTGAAGCTGCTGATCGCCGCGGCCTGGGTTCTGGCCATCGTCCCCGCCAGCCCGGCTCTGGTCATCTTCGGAGTGACTCCAATCCAGACACCGCGGGGTTTTGTAATACCAGGTACGTCAGCTATCACCATGTCTCCTCATTTTACTGGTCACATGTCCAGCTCCTATATCCGCCTACACACTGTCAGGTCATTTTCTTTGTACTATTCCTAATGTGAGACCACATCATCCATACATGGCTATAATGTAACTCAGTACTATTATTGAAGATAATATTTTGTAGTTCTAACTGTAGGATATGTAAGTTAGTTAAAATTGTACACCACCCATGCATGAATTATGTAAATGTGGATGTGGAAGTCATTTGCATATATAGACTAATGATGAAATGAAAACATGGAATTCCGCCAAAGGAAAGAACTTTCACACTTGTAATATAAGCAATTTTGGTACAGAAGACCATCATTTAGTATAGATCTAGACGATGCTAATTCTCAGAAATGGACAGGCATGACACAATGTGAAACACTAAGAAAAACAGAGAACCGGGAAAGGTGCAGAGGTTGCCTTATCTTTTGTGGTCCCCAACGTTGATATAGCTAATCTACTTAAAAGGGATAGATGAGATGAGATTCTACTTACAGCCTTGTATACATAATCAATGAGACAACATGAAACAGGAAATTAACAAAAGTGCTAAATATTTCACGGATATATGAGGTCTTTGAAGTGTTGTTTTTCGTGTAATGTCAGATATTGATGGAAATCCTGACGATGTTCCACACAGGCATGCATGAGTGCACCGTGGTGAATAAGGAGCTAGGTTCTGTCATGTCCTTGGTGTCCACAAGCTTCTTCTTCGTCCCCATGGTTCTCCTGAGCCTGCTGTACGGCCTGATGGCGCGGGCGCTGACGGACACGGGCGGCCACAACAGTCGCTTCTACCGAGGGGCGACCGAGAGAACGGCCGGATCCAAGCGGCAGGACAACGACCGCAGAAAAGTCATCAGAATGTTGGGTAGGCGTTATTTGCCGGTTACATGTATAATGCAAAGGGCATATGCAGTCATGTGATATAATTTTTTTTTTCAGTAACGCAACTTTGATATAATCTATATTGATGGATTAGAGACGCATGCGCAGTCGTCGACAAGACCGGTCTCCATCTTGGATGTGAACACCCCTCCAACACAAGCTTGTATGTGTGCGACTCTGTGTCTGTTTGTGTTTCGAGATATGTTGGATAGCTATAACTCAAGAACCTCTCAATGGATTGTGATATTTGGGTGAATGTTGGGGCGACGAAGGTCAGATTGGACTCACTAGCGGCTTTTCTTGGTACTGCAGCAGAAATTTAGAGTTTGATGTCAGGAAAAGAGTTGTAGGTTCGAGCTCTGAAACTGTGGGGCGTTTTTGTTTTCTTTGCACGGATATCAAGTAGACCCTTATGACTTTCAGGTGGAAAAGTACACTATCTACACTGCGCAATCATTGGATCATCCTTAATGAGTTATGGGGTAGTGCCGAAGTCGCGTGATGAAAGAGAGTCCCTACATATCAAAAACTAGGACCAAGAGCCCGACTCCTCGCTACTTTTGTCCAACCCTTGCTCACTCTGTCCGGGACCCGACTTCCACCACGCTCCTCGGCGTTGCGGATGATTTCAGTGAACTACACAGAATGGTCAACTGCCGCTCCTTATATAGTATTAGGTGATGTCATTGGCGGATTGATCCAATTATAGCGCAGTGTAAATAGGAGCTAGACTTCTTATGCTAGACTTCAATGGCCAGAACTAACTGCGCTGTCAACCCTACTAACGTATGGCACCTGTTCTCCCTTTCAGCTGTGATCGTGCTGACGTTTGTGATATTGTGGCTGCCCCACCACGTGTCACGCGTGACGTTTAACCACGTGCGCACCTGGACGAAGCACCTGCATGATGTACACAACGCCGTGACGCTTTTGTCATTCGTGCTGTTCTACCTGACTTCAGCCGTCAACCCCATTATCTACAACATGATGTCACAGCGTTTCCGGTATGCGCTCAAGCACTTCCTGTGTGGCAAGGGCGGGCTCCGCACTCAGCTCAGCTCCAAGTCCTCTTTTCGAACAAGATTGTCGGCAATCTCCAGGGGACAGAGCGGTAGTGATGGGGGTGGGGAGGAGGATAAGGCTAGGGACGAACCAGAAGTGATAGCTATGGTGGAGATAGTAGGGGACCACGCAGGCCAATGTGATTTGTAATGATGAGAGCTCTGACAATAAGCCCGTTTACAAATCCAACTGCGCATTGGCAGGTCAAAGAAGAAGGTCTTGGAGACATAAACAAAACACGTCAAGACTTTACTATACAAACTGACCGACGGAGGCCATATATGTCCGGACATGTATAAAGCATGGTCGAGACAAAAACTGCTTCCAAGGCACGGGTCTTCACCTTTGACCTTGCGCATGCGTCCTTATAGAGGCAACCGTTGTAATCGATATTAAGTTGTAAGCGGGAATAATGTGTGTATTAGTTTGGTACGTCTGTACAGTGGTTTCTCGCTAGTGTTGGGGAGGGACCAGTAAATGGACTTAACATTGGAACATACTAGTATAGTGAAGCCATTCGAGAGATTGTGTAAACACGGGCTAGTGAAGCCATGACAAACTACAGTTCGGAGACCTCATACCTCCATGATGTATCTACAGCTTTTGTAAATTTATTGTCTATCTTGTCTCATCAATTATGCCAATCAGGCTGTAATTAGCATAATTTGTTGCAATTGATGGTCTTCTTTACCAAAATTATATATATTACATGTATGGAAGTCCTTTCCGTTGGCAGAATTCCGTGTTTACATTTCATCATAAATAATCATAATTCATTCATGTGAAGCACATCTGTATCTAACGTACATAACTCACAGGTATATAATTACCTTTATTTGCCGCTAAGGAATTTTTATCTATTCAAGCTTTGGTTTTATTTATTTATTTATTCAAGCTTTGTTACAAGAGGTAACTGGACAGAGGTCACAGAACCAGATAAACAAAGTTCTTTCTCTAGACCCCTGTCTAAAATAGAAACATGGTAAATATATACAAGAAGAACAAATCAATTTAACAAATACAATCGCAAACAATAAATGATAAAAAAGTAACTACTATTGAATAAATCTTCAGTAAAAAAACAGACAATAATGTTGAATAGTGACATAAACAGAAATAATGATAGCACAAATAATACAGATGATATCGCTTTCCAAACTATTATGCAAATTAGGCTCTTTTTTGCATGAACGATATCTGTAAATGTTCCACCTGTCACTGGAATTCCGGATAAACCTCTATCATCATGAAGATGAAGTCCTAATCTGCATAAAATGCATCGCATTGTGGGTATTTTCCATGGTCCAATCGTCAGTCATACACTTGTGAAGATGTCCTGACAAACGCCCTGCAGTTCCGCAGTAAGCACAGATGAGGGCACAACCTACACCACTTCACTTTACCACCCGTAGAAACATTTCAACAAAAATCAAGGCCGCACCAAAGAGACAAAAAACAAATCCGGTTGCAGATCGGCTGATATCCAGATTCACAAACCATGGTATGAACGGGAGCTTACTGAGTCTTTTCACGTCCTGCTCTCATCGTCTGTTTCTTAGTTCATTCAACTTTTAACATCCCGTCCCAATGGGTCAGTCCGGTCAACGAGAAAGCAGGGTCATATCATTTAAGTTTTAATTACAGTGTAAAACATTGACGAGTTATTGAGTTTGTGTATCTATCTATCTATATATATATAACGTTGGGTAACATAAATTCGGGATTTTTCCGATAATGGTTGACTGAAATCAATCTAGCAGAACAATAAACCATCCTTTTTTTCTATTATTCTGTCAGTATCATGTACTATCTTTGCACTAATCATATATATGGTAGATTTTGTCTCTAGTCGTGCTGACACCATAATATTTCAACTTGAAACTACCGTCCGCCGCACGCACAATGACGGTGCTGTCGGACAGGGGTGAACATTAATTCGGGAGAGAAGATTCGTCTTGAATATCTTACCGCTAATTACATTTTATACAGCAGCTATTCGTTCCATCCTTGGCTTGAGGAGAGTGCTATGGATATAGACGTGTCCAAGTAAAAAAAATACACGAAAAAACGGCCGTACCGCACACATCAAGCCTCCGGGAACAACCCGTGTGTTGAGTCGGTAGAACGTTACTCAAAGTCGATCCCCACCGTCATGGAAATTTGTACATTATTCATCGGGGCGTTAGCTGGATGCCGTAGAAATGGTAATACTACTATGTCCATGTGTATCTGCTTGTGCTAAGAGCAAACTTTGTGGAAAATATCGCCATCAGTCCACTATCACACACAACATTTGGACAAAAAAGTGTTCCTCGCAAACGTTTGTCGTCTGCCGAATAGCAGGATTCTGGGTAACGAATATGGCGGCGGGAAAATTCACCGTAGTGCCATAGCCATTGGTTGTAGCAACAAAGAGGCGTTTTGATGATTAATCACACTTAGAGTCCAGTTGTAGGTTAGCAAAAGAGATTCTAATAAGTTGTATTGTAAATAATTGTGTTGAGCAGGAAGCGGATGTGACATTTGTCTTATAAACCAGCCAACAACTATGTAGTATAATTCTCCCACGAAGCCCTCAGACTGTGACAATAAGGGACGGAGAGTTTTTGACGTAGCCAACTTCTAATGCATGGTTATCGAAGCTTTTCAGACAGTGTTCTGAATAAGTTAGTCTGTCAAGTTTGCATTTCTAGCGGTATTACTGATGTTGCATCTAGCACATATCCCTAAATACCCCGTCTTCAAAAAATCCCGAATTTAAGTACCCCGCGAATTCAAGTTACCCAACGTTATATATGCGCGCGCGCGCGCGTGTGTGTGTGTGTGTATGTGTGTGTATACGTGTGTGTGTGTGTGTGTGTGTGTGTGTGTGTGTGTGTGTGTGTGCGAGAGTGAGTTAGTGAGTGAATAAGTGAGTGAGTATGAGAGTGAAAGAGTGGATTGATAGAGTGATTGACTAAAAAAGTAGACTATGAACAACTCCATGGTTTAGTCTGAATTTCTCAGCATTCAGAGTTACTACAATTCCACCCCGGCAAGCCATCTATTTGCGTGTGCATTTTGGAATTTAGAACTGCGTTTTTCATTTCCCTGTCAAAATTCAGGGCATAACATCATCTTGCTGGTAAAGCTAGTGTCGCATAAGCACAGTAAAAACTCGTGTCGATTCTTAATTTTCGCCTTAAGACATCTTTAAATCAATCTAAATTATATCCTACAACATTGGTTAACCAAACAAACAATAGGTGCCGATCTACAATGTATACATGTAGTCTCCCTACACAAATCGTCAAGATAGGATATCTTCAATGCCGATATACACGATTTCCCACCGTTTTATGTCGAAGTGTATCTTAGAAAGAGGTCACAAACGTGTGACCTTCTGCTTGCTTTGTCCACAAAGGTCATTACTGCTGAGAGGTGCCGTTAAGTTATGAATAATGACCTATGCTGTAATGGTTCACAATAGTACAGGCTGAAGGGTTTTAAAAAGTCAGAAATCATCATTATTTATGGCCCAGTTTTTACAGCTGACATTAAATGTTGGCATATTTATTTCCCGCCATAAGTTGAACAAACAACCATTAAAGCACAATAAAGGGACGTACTGTGATAAGAACTAAGGGCACCGTGCTTATTGCTCGCTTACTTGTATTCCACACCCGGTATATACATATGTATATAAACCTCGTCAAGGTGTAACACACCAGGTTTGTACTGAACAGTACAGGATGCATATCCGGACAGATTCATTTGATCCACTTACACCGGGAACGACCCCTACTCTTTTCGATAAGTGTGGTGGGTTCGTTTACGTGCTAGAGGTGTGGCTCTCCTTAAACATTGGACCTCCATTTAATGTCCTATCATAAGGAAGTCCCTAACCGAACCCCCACCACGACGGCACATAGTTTTAGATGACTTCTTTGCATGTGTGGTATTTAGCCTGAAAGATTCTCGTTAGATTTCTGCTCATTTTTAATAACACATATTCATTTTTGTAGACCACAATCATTAGCGATTCAACTCCCCTCACCAGCAGTCTACTGCGAACCACGCAAGGCACTCATGATGATAATGACCACCCAAGAGGTCATTATCCCTCGGATATTTGCCGACGCCATCAATGCGCAGGTGTGCTAGACTATAAAAACGTCAATTACGGCCAGGCTATCTTGATAATATGGATGACATCGACGCGGGCATCAGTTTCCGTCAGTTTCCAAAGACAGTTTGCAACCATACTGTAAATTGTACAAAGAAACTGCAGGATGAGAAAATACATGGTGCCAATTGCAAAAATATCGGAAAACAAACGTGAAACGTGCTGGGTTTGTCGTGAACATATTCCTTGCACAAAATTTATGCAAGTTTTTCAAAGCCTTCTTAGAAAATGTGAAAGAAGAAGACTAATGAATTCATTGTTTGGTGTACCGTGTTCTTTAGTTTGAGTTCGGTCATTTGTAAAACCTTCCTGACCACTAAGATTTCATAATGAAGGCCGATATTTTGATCGCACGCTCGCATCAATTTTGCAGCGCCAAGAGGATATCATCCATGCCATCCAATCAGTATGGCCTCAGGTAAGGAGCGGGAGAAAACCAAGGTGTGAAGCTACCTCTCTGTAAGTGGTGTGGCTGTTACTACAATCCATTGTCAGCGTTAACGCCGAGAAAAAACATGACTGTCCTGGCCGTTTCAGTGGTCAGTCTTATCCTGGCTGGAGCACGAGTGGACAGCGCCTTGAACCGACCGTTTGAGATCATGTTGGACAACAACGAGTACAGCGGCGTGCTAGTGGCCATCAGCCGAGCCGTGCCGGAGGACCAGCGGGTCGTGGACAGGCTACAGGTAGGGTCGCGCAGGGCAGTTCGCTCATTCAGTCAGTCGTTCAGACCCTTGTAGTTCCAAGTGGCACCTTGGGGAGCAAGTTTCCTTCAAGTTGCTGTTTCAGTAGTAGGGTAAAATTTGAAGGGGGGGGGGGTGTTAGCCCGTCCCTTTTGCCCTAGGCACCTCCTCGAACAAGGGATTCAATTTGTGAAAGAAGGGCACAGCCCTAACCGAGATGTCATGCCCCGGAATGAATCGGGGTCTCCCAGTTAAACAACTAATTGGACCATTACCAGGACCACAACCGTGTGAGGCTGCTACCAGTTGAGCTATAGGGACTTCATGTCCCTATAGTAGTCATCCCCGCGCAGGGCAGACAACTTCACAAATAGAACTATATATTCTGCGGTTTAAGGCGCCGTCACATTCGTTTCCCCTTTTTGGTGTGTGTGGTAAGGTTTTTGGCAAGGCTGTCGCTTTGCCGACCGTCTACAGGGTAATTTCTTTCTTTCTTTTCTGTCACAAGAGAGCTTCTTACGACACATCCTTGACTGCCTCAGGAATACACTCGATATGCTACAGTAAGCATAGTGCTCATAATGAGGAATGTGACCGAGCCATTAAACAGCAATTTCGTGAGAGAGAAAGGAATAGCTTTTCTTAAGCCCTTTCTGTTCCCATCGCACATATCGTTAAACGTCCTTAACAAGTGACTACACATAGTCAGAGTATGTCATTTGAAGTGTTATCATTTCAATAGGCACCGACACAGCAAAAGAACTTGGCAGAACAATGTTGTATTTTATCTGACCCTTACGTTTTCCCTCATTACCTTAATGAAAAGCAGCCTGTGTGCCGATTTGAGCTTCTCATGAATAAACAAAGGTTGAAACAAACAGAAACTATAGACTTTGTAAAAACATGAACACAGACAAACGGATCTTCGACACCTTCAAGTGTGTGCTTCTTGCAAAACTATCTATGTTCATCAATGTTTTTAGTTTTTAAAAGAAACATCTTTAAAAATAAAACCACTGGTTCCTTATACATACAGAAACCGAGATGAATATGCACTAAATATCACAATATATATGCCGATGTGTACTTAGTGTCGACTTCGTCAAACTGAGGCATTCTTTAGATAACCGGGCACGTGACCTACAAATTTCAGCTGTCTTGTTACTGAAAAGGTTGTCTAAGATATTGTCAGTGGTCGGCTCTCTCACAGCCTGCTGAATATCCTTCTGAAACAAATCTCATGACGACCAGCGGCAAATGTGAGCGCGCCGTCACGTCAGAGCTGCGTATGACCAGACTGTAAGGTTTGATACACTCAGATCCACCCGGAAAGTGCAGTGGTGGGTTCCTGAGGCGTGTGACTCTCACCGTCTTAACGTGTCATTTGAGAAGACGTCCCTAACCGAAGCTAGGTACCCATTTTCACCTGCGTGAAGTGAGGAAATCCTGAAAGGTACAACATTGGTTCCTGCTAAGGTCGCGGACCGAGAACCTTTAGATTCGAAGTCAGCTACCCTGACCACAACAACACCAACCATATGCTTTTGTACTGTAACAGCAAAGATGCTTTAAATGGTGCAGGTAATTGGAAACATGGCGTGGAACCATAAGATGGGATGCGATATAACTATTGCTTACATGATACAGGCATCTATACGGCAAATGACAGCTGACTTCATGGACTGTCTTCATTATGGTGCACGTCAATATTCTTCACCGAAGACGTATTCTCAGGTAAAGTAAACTTATAAAACGCCACTCCCTGTCGGTACCCCCTATCACTATCTTGAAGGTAGTGTGGTACAACCCATTGATTTATATGCCGTTTGCTGGAAAGCGCTCTCCTAGCAGAGGCTACTAGGCTGTGGATTGTTTCAGACGTCCTGTCACGCGCAGCTGGCGCTTGTGTGATATACAAGCTTCGGTTAGTTATCTCCTCTCCAAGCAGATGTTAAGGTCCAGCTTGATACATAGTGTTATGGTAATCAAGTACATTTTGTATCTGGTCATAAATATTTCAAGGTAATTATTGTTACCTTTGCCAAGAACGTCATATTTTAGGTGCCGACTCGAGGACCTGTGGATGGATTCTGATGATATGTTGTAGATGGGTAGGGGTCGAGGAAACAAAGGTCAAGTTTGACAATGAGCCCCTGGTGGTTTTCTAAGGTACTGCATCGGAACTTCCGGTTCAAGTTGATACCTCGTTTACTGGACATGCGGTGGTCGAAATGGTGACAGCTCTTGGGGAAGAAAGTCAGTGGGCTTCCTAGCGGCTTTCTTTCAACTGCAGGAGTCTATCTTGTTTCAGACCTTGACCTTGGGGTTGACCTATCGTCATGATTTTTCGTGTGCAGTTGTCTTGAGTAATGATTTACATAATTCGATACAAAGTATGCTAATTTGTAAAATCCAAAAAAAGAGCTTGTGACTCAGCTGCATGGCTGGTAGGACAAACAAGGGACATATGTGCAGTGCAACTACAAAAGAGAGGAGTTTCTATAGATATCAATAATATGCAAATTAAGACTTCATTTGCAAAAGTAACCAGAAAATATTTAATGTAAATACTGATGGGAATTTCATTCGAGCGGCATTTGGAAGTACATAAATCATGCAAATGGGGGCTCATTCACATCATTGATGAGGAAATACTACGATAGCCTTCTTTAATAAGACTGACATACTTTGAACCATTCGTTACTCCGGGAAGGAGATATACCTCTGACAGGGGTGCAGTGTTTGTCTGTGTTTGTGTGTCAGTAGCTATATATAACTCTATAGCTATATGTTTTGGCATGTCGGAGGTCTCGATCGCATGTGCCCGATTATTTGGGGCGAATGCCAGTAGCTCATCGGTTAGAATGTAGCCGAACTTTGTTGACTTGATTGATAACCCTTTTTTAAACTTGTAAACTGTCTCCTGTACTTTCACTTAAAATACTGATGAAGAATCTTGGACATGTCGTCTTGGTCGCGCTTCAAGAAGTCAACAGTGGTGGACATGTCGTCTTGGTCGCGCTTCAAGAAGTCAACAGTGGTGGACATGTCATCTTGGTCGCGCTTCAGGGCGTCAACAGTGGTGGACATGTCGCTTTGGTCTCGCTTCAAGAAGTCAACAGTGGTGGACATGTCGTCTTGGTCGCGCTTCAAGGAGTCAATAGCGGTGGACATGTCGCTTTGGTCTCGCTTCAAGAAGTCAACAGTGGTGGACATGTCGTCTTGGTCGCGCTTCAAGGTGTCAACAGTTCAGTTGTGGACATGTCGTCTTGGTCGCGCTTCAAGGTGTCAACAGTGGTGGACATGTCGTCTTGGTCGCGCTTCAAGGTGTCAACAGTTGTGGACATGTCGTTTTGGTCGCGCTTCAAGGTGTCAACAGTGGTGGACATGTCGTCTTGGTCGCGCTTCAAGGTGTCAACAGTTGTGGACATGTCGTTTTGGTCGCGCTTCAAGGTGTCAACAGTTGTGGACATGTCGTCTTGGTCGCGCTTCAGGGCGTCAACAGTTGTGGACATGTCGTTTTGGTCGCGCTTCAAGGTGTCAACAGTGGTGGACATGTCGTTTTGGTCGCGCTTCAAGGTGTCAACAGTGGTGGACATGTCGTCTTGGTCGCGCTTCAAGGTGTCAACAGTTGTGGACATGTCGTTTTGGTCGCGCTTCAAGACGTCAACAGTGGTGGACATGTCGTCTTGGTCGCGCTTCAGGGCGTCAACAGTGGTGGACATGTCGTCTTGGTCGCGCTTCAAGGTGTCAACAGTTCAGTTGTGGACATGTCGTCTTGGTCGCGCTTCAAGGTGTCAACAGTTGTGGACATGTCGTTTTGGTCGCGCTTCAAGGTGTCAACAGTGGTGGACATGTCGTCTTGGTCGCGCTTCAAGGTGTCAACAGTTGTGGACATGTCGTTTTGGTCGCGCTTCAAGACGTCAACAGTGGTGGACATGTCGTCTTGGTCGCGCTTCAGGGCGTCAACAGTGGTGGACATGTCGTCTTGGTCGCGCTTCAGGGCGTAAACAGTGGTGGACATGTCGTCTTGGTCGCGCTTCAAGGTGTCAACAGTGGTGGACATGTCGTCTTGGTCGCGCTTCAAGGTGACAACAGTGATGGACATGTCGACTCGGTCGCGCTTCAAGGTGTCAACAGTTGTGGACATGTCGTCTTGGTCGCGCTTCAAGGTGTCAACAGTTGTGGACATTTCGTCTTGGTCGCGCTTCAAGGTGACAACAGTGATGGACATGTCGACTCGGTCGCGCTTCAAGGTGTCAACAGTTGTGGACATGTCGTCTTGGTCGCGCTTCAAGGTGTCAACAGTTGTGGACATGTCGTCTTGGTCGCGCTTCAAGGTGACAACAGTGATGGACATGTCGACTCGGTCGCGCTTCAAGGTGTCAACAGTTGTGGACATGTCGTCTTGGTCGCGCTTCAAGGTGTCAACAGTGGTGGACATGTCGACTTGGTCGCGCTTCAAGGTGTCAACAGTGGTGGACATGTCGACTTGGTCGCGCTTCAAGGTGTCAACAGTTGTGGACATGTCGACTTGGTCGCGCTTCAAGGTGTCAACAGTTGTGGACATGTCGTCTTGGTCGCGCTTCAAGGTGACAACAGTGATGGACATGTCGTCTTGGTCGCGCTTCAAGGTGTCAACAGTTGTGGACATGTCGTCTTGGTCGCGCTTCAAGGTGTCAACAGTGGTGGACATGTCGTCTTGGTCGCGCTTCAAGGTGACAACAGTGATGGACATGTCGACTCGGTCGCGCTTCAAGGTGTCAACAGTTGTGGACATGTCGTCTTGGTCGCGCTTCAAGGTGTCAACAGTTGTGGACATGTCGTCTTGGTCGCGCTTCAAGGTGACAACAGTGATGGACATGTCGACTCGGTCGCGCTTCAAGGTGTCAACAGTGGTGGACATGTCGACTCGGTCGCGCTTTAGGGCGTCAACAGTTGTGGACATGTCGTCTTGGTCGCGCTTCAAGGTGTCAACAGTTGTGGACATGTCGACTTGGTCGCGCTTCAAGGTGTCAACAGTTGTGGACATGTCGTCTTGGTCGCGCTTCAAGGTGTCAACAGTTGTGGACATGTCGTCTTGGTCGCGCTTCAAGGTGACAACAGTGATGGACATGTCGACTTAGTCGCGCTTCAAGGTGTCAACAGTTGTGGACATGTCGTCTTGGTCGCGCTTCAAGGTGACAACAGTGATGGACATGTCGTCTTGGTCGCGCTTCAAGGTGTCAACAGTTGTGGACATGTCGTCTTGGTCGCGCTTCAAGGTGACAACAGTGATGGACATGTCGACTTGGTCGCGCTTCAAGGTGTCAACAGTTGTGGACATGTCGTCTTGGTCGCGCTTCAAGGTGACAACAGTGATGGACATGTCGTCTTGGTCGCGCTTCAAGGTGTCAACAGTTGTGGACATGTCGTCTTGGTCGCGCTTCAAGGTGACAACAGTGATGGACATGTCGACTTGGTCGCGCTTCAAGGTGTCAACAGTTGTGGACATGTCGTTTTGGTCGCGCTTCAAGGTGTCAACAGTTGTGGACATGTCGTCTTGGTCGCGCTTCAAGGTGTCAACAGTGATGGACATGTCGTCTTGGTCGCGCTTCAAGGTGTCAACAGTTGTGGACATGTCGACTTGGTCGCGCTTCAAGGTGTCAACAGTTGTGGACATGTCGTCTTGGTCGCGCTTCAAGGTGACAACAGTGATGGACATGTCGACTTGGTCGCGCTTCAAGGTGTCAACAGTTGTGGACATGTCGTCTTGGTCGCGCTTCAAGGTGACAACAGTGATGGACATGTCGTCTTGGTCGCGCTTCAAGGTGTCAACAGTTGTGGACATGTCGTCTTGGTCGCGCTTCAAGGTGTCAACAGTTGTGGACATGTCGTCTTGGTCGCGCTTCAAGGTGACAACAGTGATGGACATGTCGACTCGGTCGCGCTTCAAGGTGTCAACAGTGGTGGACATGTCGACTCGGTCGCGCTTCAAGGTGTCAACAGTTGTGGACATGTCGTCTTGGTCGCGCTTCAAGGTGTCAACAGTTGTGGACATGTCGTCTTGGTCGCGCTTCAAGGTGACAACAGTGATGGACATGTCGACTCGGTCGCGCTTCAAGGTGTCAACAGTGGTGGACATGTCGACTCGGTCGCGCTTCAGGGCGTCAACAGTTGTGGACATGTCGTCTTGGTCGCGCTTCAAGGTGTCAACAGTTGTGGACATGTCGACTTGGTCGCGCTTCAAGGTGTCAACAGTGGTGGACATGTCGTCTGGGTCGCGCTTCAAGGTGTCAACAGTTGTGGACATGTCGTCTTGGTCGCGCTTCAAGGTGTCAACAGTTGTGGACATGTCGTCTTGGTCGCGCTTCAAGGTGTCAACAGTTGTGGACATGTCGTCTTGGTCGCGCTTCAAGGTGACAACAGTGATGGACATGTCGACTTGGTCGCGCTTCAAGGTGTCAACAGTTGTGGACATGTCGTCTTGGTCGCGCTTCAAGGTGACAACAGTGATGGACATGTCGACTTGGTCGCGCTTCAAGGTGTCAACAGTTGTGGACATGTCGTCTTGGTCGCGCTTCAAGGTGACAACAGTGATGGACATGTCGTCTTGGTCGCGCTTCAAGGTGTCAACAGTTGTGGACATGTCGTCTTGGTCGCGCTTCAAGGTGACAACAGTGATGGACATGTCGACTTGGTCGCGCTTCAAGGTGACAACAGTGATGGACATGTCGTCTTGGTCGCGCTTCAAGGTGTCAACAGTTGTGGACATGTCGACTTGGTCGCGCTTCAAGGTGTCAACAGTTGTGGACATGTCGTCTTGGTCGCGCTTCAAGGTGACAACAGTGATGGACATGTCGTCTTGGTCGCGCTTCAAGGTGTCAACAGTTGTGGACATGTCGACTTGGTCGCGCTTCAAGGTGTCAACAGTTGTGGACATGTCGTCTTGGTCGCGCTTCAAGGTGACAACAGTGATGGACATGTCGACTTGGTCGCGCTTCAAGGTGACAACAGTGATGGACATGTCGACTTGGTCGCGCTTCAAGGTGACAACAGTGATGGACATGTCGTCTTGGTCGCGCTTCAAGGTGTCAACAGTTGTGGACATGTCGTCTTGGTCGCGCTTCAGGGCGTCAACAGTGGTGGACATGTCGACTCGGTTGCGCTTCAGGGCGTCAACAGTGGTGGACATGATGTCTGGGTCGCGCTTTAGAGTGTCAACAGTGGTGGACATGATGCAATGAATGGATCGGATGGTAATTGGTTGTGTTACGTTACCTGCAAACCCGAGCGTTGCGCAACGTTCCGCCACCTTGTTCGTACGTGTGTGAAGACATTTTATGCTCTTCATGCAACTTTTCAGAAGCACCGTTGCCATGGCGGACTTGCCCGCGTGAACGACTCTAGTGGACAGGAGGGGGTCTGTGCGGCGGTCTGCTGGTTTGACCGGACCATATCTGCCTGCTCGTACAGTTTGTACCGTACTGTGAAAACAACACGTACATAGCACACAACTGTGAGACATGAATATAGTAAATTATACCGTGATTAGTCTGACTTTTATCCTTATTTGGAGGGATGACGTGGCATTGGCTAGTGTGTATGGCGTTTTGTTTTTCTGCAAGAGGCATTGTGCACATTACAAAAGACATATCACAAGTATGAAATTTCCACCATTTACCACTAAGGGAATGGTACAATTTTATATTAATTATGCAAATTTTTATTTTTATGTTTGTTATCTGTTAATGTTCCATCTGCCATAAATTCATGTGTTATATATATATTAGTCATACAATGGAAAACACCGAAATTATAGAATTTCTTCCTAAAAATGCAAGTTAGGTCCTGATTTGCTTAGTTGCCATTAATTTCAAACTTGTCAATCATAAGTTAAGGTATGTACATACCAAAAATCATAACCGTCTGCCAATCCCCTCTTCAGCTATTCCCTTGGCACAGAATTGGCACTGAAGTTTAAAAAATCATCATGTTTGACAGACGGTATAGATTTCCGTACGTCTTCTGGTCGTGTCACGGGAATCCGTGCACAGCGTCATCGCCACTGATGCACAGGGTTACTGCTTTCACTTTCCGAAACCACGTTGTTCAAAATCGTTAAATGCAAATAAAATGCACTTAAAAAAACTTAACTATTTGTCAGCTTCAGCACCATTTAACGTTACATGATCAACTAACGTCCGATTTATTCAAAACGTTATTTATCTTAAAACCGCGTGGACAGAGCCAAATGCTAAAGCAATGGGCAGAAATATCAGCTATTCTAACAAGAATAATGCATGGTCTGTAAGTTTTTCTCCGCCTGTTTAACGCCGTGCGAGCATGTATGTATACTGGAAGAAAACAATGTTTGTGCTGTGAATTTCCCCGACATCAGCAGCACGTGGCGTTCACGTGATAAACGCATGACCATGATGTTATGCCGTGCAAAAATGTATCATCTGACCGGGGGTCGGTAGGTTGCATCAAACCTTCCTAAAACTGGCAAGAATTTCAAACCTCGAATCACCATGGATAGTCTGAATATCAAAGAAATGTTTAACGTCAGCTACGTTTAAAAGATACTAGCTATCGTGTAAGTTAGAAAAACAAGATGAAGTACGCGGTGTCGAATTACATATGAAATACGTCCTGCATGACGCTTCCGTGCAACTTGTTGTTACTGTTTCAGGCGTTCATTCTGTTATGTCGCTGGACGTGAACCTTTTACATTGTTTTGTATAAAAGAGAGAGATGGCTAAGGATCATACTTATGACGTTCTTTGTTGCTCATGAGAATAGGCTTTGGCATAATACACCGCGACATGTGGACATGACCCAAACTGAACGTAAACTGCTCCTGCACATAAATAGGTCACGTTACGTTACAGGTGTGGAACTTATACTCATGTCTGACAGGCATGGCGTGCAGCTGCAGTGACAGGTATGTTCCAGTGTGGATGGTGATCAGCACCAAGGATAGGTGTTTTATGTCTGTCAGGTGTGGTGAGCAGCAGCAGTGACAGGTATGTTCCAGTGTGGATGGTGTTCAGCACCAAGGCTAGGTGTGGTTGCATGTCTGTCAGGTGTGGCGTGCAGCAGCAGTGACAGGTATGTTCCAGTGTGGATGGTGTTCAGCACCAAGGCTAGGTGTGGTTGTATGTCTGTCAGGTGTGGCGTGCAGCAGCAGTGACAGGTATCCAGTGTGGATGGTGCTCAGCACCAAGGCTAGGTGTGGTTGTATGTCTGTCAGGTGTGGCGTGCAGCAGCAGTGACAGGTATGTTCCAGTGTGGATGGTGATCAGCACCAAGGATAGGTGTTTTATGTCTGTCAGGTGTGGTGAGCAGCAGCAGTGACAGGTATGTTCCAGTGTGGATGGTGTTCAGCACCAAGGCTAGGTGTGGTTGCATGTCTGTCAGGTGTGGCGTGCAGCAGCAGTGACAGGTATGTTCCAGTGTGGATGGTGTTCAGCACCAAGGCTAGGTGTGGTTGTATGTCTGTCAGGTGTGGCGTGCAGCATCAGTGACAGGTATCCAGTGTGGATGGTGCTCAGCACCAAGGCTAGGTGCGGTTGTATGTCTGTCAGGTGTGGCGTGCAGCAGCAGTGACAGGTATCCAGTGTGGATGGTGCTCAGCACCAAGGCTAGGTGTGGTTGTATGTCTGTCAGGTGTGGCGTGCAGCAGCAGTGACAGGTATGTTCCAGTGTGGATGGTGTTCAGCACCAAGGCTAGGTGTGGTTGCATGTCTGACAGGTGTGGCGTGCAGCAGCAGTGACAGGTATGTTCCAGTGTGAATGGTGTTCAGCACCAAGGCTAGGTGTGGTTGTATGTCTGTCAGGTGTGGCGTGCAGCAGCAGTGACAGGTATGTTCCGGTGTTTGTGGTGTTCAGCACCAAGGCTAGGTGTGGTTGCATGTCTGCCAGGTGTGGCGTGCAGCAGCAGTGACAGTTATGTTCCGGTGTGGATGGTGTTCAGCACCAAGGATAGGTGTGGTTGTATGTCTGTCAGGTGTGGCGTGCAGCAGCAGTGACAGGTATGTTCCAGTGTGGATGGTGTTCAGCACCAAGGATAGGTGTTTTATGTCTGTCAGGTGTGGTGAGCAGCAGCAGTGACAGTTATGTTCCGGTGTTTGTTGTGATCAGCACCAAGGATAGGTGTGGTTGCATGTCTGTCAGGTGTGGCGTGCAGCAGCAGTGACAGTTATGTTCCGGTGTGGATGGTGTTCAGCACCAAGGATAGGTGTGGTTGTATGTCTGTCAGGTGTGGCGTGCAGCAGCAGTGACAGGTATGTTCCGGTGTGGATGGTGTTCAGCACCAAGGATAGGTGTGGTTGCATGTCTGACATGTGTGGTGCTCAACTTTAAGGCCAGATGTGTGTGATTGTGTGTGCCTGTATTTGTGTGTATGTACTGTTAAGCACAAAGGACAGGCTCCTTCCTTGTGCTTGTTAAATTGACCTGTTACGTCGTGTACTGTAGATTGTCACCTGATATGATTTATGCAAATAACGACCTTATCGTACAACAGTGAGTTTTTGAATTTCTCTATGTACGTCTTAGGGTCCCGCCATGAACCATGGGAGTCGGTCTGTACAGTATAAGTGTACTTACAAAACGCAGAACGTGCATAGCAAGTGCCTTTCAACAGAACGACGCCTAAAAGCAAATTGTTTCAGTTCTACGCTTGTGAATATTTTTTTTAACGAACTCGCTCAGTGCAAGGCCGAAGAGGGCCGGGCCACTCATGAAAGCACTGAACTAATTCTTACTGTAGCAGCATCTCTTCGCCCTAGGTCAGAAACATCAATGCTCGAGACAAGCATGACTTTACTGACACATTAGGAGAAGCAGGGGTTACGAAGGCTGCTCCGGAAATTCCCTTTTTTGGGGGGTACACACACACCGGGGCATGCCCCTACTCTTTTTCGAAAGATGTGGTGGGTTCTTTTACGTGCTAAATGTGTGACTCTTCTCAAACACGGGACCCCCATTTAACGTCCTATCCGAGGGACGTCCCTAACCCTAGATGAGCTAGGTGCTCATTTACACCTGAGTGAAGTGAGGAAAGTCGTGTTAAGTGCCTTTCCCAAGGGCACAACGTCGGGGCGCAAGTTCGTACATGTCTCTGGGCACAACCTGGGATTAGATCCCGGGTCCCATTGTTTGACAGCCGCGCGCTCTACCACTTGCGCCACATGACGCCATGTTGACGCTATTAGACATCCAGGTCACGTGAAAGAAGAACAAAATTTAGTCTTTACTATTGGGTTACTGAACTTTAATCTCATACGTTTCAAACGCCCATCCGACGCTATTTTAGGCGACCATGAACATAGAGGTGCTACGGCAAAATATACAACTCTTAACTTAAGACGAGTTTCCTACTTCAATATTCAATCAGACCAGTTGTCCACGCACAAACAAGTGACGGTTTGGTACTGCTTGATGCTTTTTTACTCTACACACATACACTAACACAGTTGCACACACACATAGACACAAGCATACCTGCTCTGTATGCTAAACACTATTCACACAAGCATTTTCGTGGCCGTGGGGTCGCGTGGCGTAACGGCAGGGTGTTCGGCCCATAACCCAGTGGTTCCGGGTTTGAATCACCTAAATCACCTGCTGTGCCCTTGGGAATAGAACTTTACTCGACCTCCCTCACTCCACCTAGGCGTGAAGATGGGGACCTGATGTAAAACTAAAAGGCAGTAGAAGGATAACAACCCATCCCCCAGACTGCCTCATAAAGGCTTTGGAATACCTTACTTATCAAGATTACTATGTTCTGTATGTGGCGATGTTGAGATGAGTCTGTCCAAAAATACAATCATGAATCACGAGGTCGCAAACGACGAATTCCCGTGACACGACCCGGAGACGTGCGGAAATTCATACTATCGCTCTCTATGAGCCGTTATGAGCAGTCCGTCTGTCGTCAGTGTTTCATTCATGTATTTTCAATGCGTTGAAGATACAAAATGCTTTTCAACAGAACGTCAGCTGACGCAAAACCATTGCACCTGTTGTAAACATTGCTATCCACGCTTTTTATCCATGAGAGCAAAGCTTCTGCTAGTTGCAGTACTTGTTTGAATTGCTAGGCGACACTTTTGAACTATCTCAATCTCAACCTTCTATGGCGATTTAGTATTAGTAAGGGATGCATGCCTACAGCCTAGTACAGGCAACGCTTTTGATTCACTTACAGTTAATTGGTACTTGAACAGAAGATGTCTTTCACTTATTACAAAGGTTGTAGATTTCTTGTTGAGTTTCTTTATTTTCCAATAATGGAAAATTATGCAGTCCGTTACAATAAAAGATTAAATCAGGCCAGTTGCCCACACACAAGCAAGCTACCTGTCCTTGGTGCTGAACACTATTCGAATACACACACTTACAGCTTATGATTAATACTAACGATAAACAACCACACCTGTCCTTGGTTCTGAACATGACATCTATTAGATACACTGTTCTTGAAGCTGAACACCACACCTGCCAGACACACAAACACTTCCTGTTGGTACTAACCGAGGGAGCAAATATCATCCACAACCTCTCAGTGTATGCTGTTCCCTAACAAATAAGCAAACAGACAGACAGACAGACAGAAAAAAGAACAGACAGACAGACTCATAGACCCGAAAATATTCTTGGCAAAGGTTTCCGAATCTGGCCTATCTTGGCTGCCAAGTTGTTGGCATGATGTGCATCTTAAAGGAGCGCAGCTCAACTGTACACAGCGTTTTCTTTTCAACTTGATAGGTAAATTTTCATGTTTTCTTGTTGTCTCTTTAGTGAACCACACATACTCTTTAGGGGAGGGTCAGGGGATGACCGATTGAACTACAATTCAATACACATAGCAGTGCCCCCACATGTAGATGTCCCTATGACGTAACATGCAGACGGGACAAATATTGTGTTTGGTACGAGATATCACAGAGCCATGTTGGATGGCTGAGTCGGGGAGAATCAGACCTATAGATTTGTGTGTAATGGTCATCATGACATGATGGGTAGTATTTAACTCATACGTACCTCAATGAAAAATTGAGATATTTTTATGTGTGTCTGTGTGTGATGACTGTTGTGGTTTTCCGTTTATCAGTGGTCAGCATAAGATTAAAAAAACATGGATGGATTGAAATGCTATTTGGGAAGGTCTTTTGAAGACAAAGAAGAAAGTCGTAGCGGCCGTCCTTGGTAGTGCAGCAGCACGTATGGTTTCTGTAACTGTCATCCTGCACATGCTGTTTTTTCTGTGGCAGAGCGCTTTCGACTTCAGGATCTAGGAAGAAGTGGACAGGTGTATACGTAGGTTTGTTCCTTAATTGAATTTGCGCCAAATATAAATCTAAATTCACCAGGCAACTTCCAGGTTAAACCATTCAGCATGGCGATCAATGCTTACATTCAAGTCACGTGAGTTAGCACATCCTTTTTGTACACAGAACTGCCTTGCCTTGCTGAAAGTTCTACTTTGTTGACAGGAAATCTTGACAGAGACGTCACAGGCCATGTACGAGGCCAGCAACAGGCGCGTGTACCTGAAGAACATCACGATCCTCCTCCCCAAGTCGTGGGCAGCCAAACCGGAGTATCAGCCGGCGAGAACAGAACTGTTCGAACGGGCAAACATAAGGTACTTTTGACAACGCCTCAGGGGAAAAGCATTTTTTTAGTCATCCTCAATAACACTTTCCATAGATTAAACTTCAAACACATGTCCAGCAAACCATTTCTCCGTAGCAATTCAACTTTCTTCATTTAAGTTTCATCAGGGGATAGAACATGGACCGTCTGCTAACTTCCTCAGGGTGTAAATGACAGGGTTATACTTCACAATGCCGCCAGGTGGCGATGGTGAGAGGATACGCCGAGCACGAGACAACTGGTAACGGTTAGAGGTGGTTGAATATTGTAAACTGCCTTGTCTCTAACTCTCCCTCCATTTGCTGTAAGGCCATGTTGATCTGATTATATGGATGACATCCGCGCGCGCATAAATTTTCGTCTATTTAAAAAAAAAACGTTTTCTACCATAGTGTAAATCGTGCAAAGCAGGTACAATATGAGCAAATATATGCCGTCAATTGCAAAAAGATATTTCGGAAAATGAATACTAATGTCTAGAATGCCAAACTCAATGAAGAAGATGTGAAAGACCAAAAATGAAGAATCCATTATTTGGAATACCATTCTCTGTGTGTTTAGTCATTTGTTCAACCTTCCTGACCCCGTAGATTTAAAAATGAAGGCATTTTTTTTGTTAAAATTTTGTTTATTCCTACGCTTGCATCAGTTTTAGGATGTCATCCATATAATAAAATCAACATGGCCTAATGCAGAAGTTGAAAAAGATAATGAAGGTGCGTCACGTTTGAATAGCAATTTCCGCTCTGCAGCAGCGACACCTAGCTGCAGTGCAAAGTAGATCCAGTCGTTTCCGCCCCGAAGAATATGGCAGACGGTCACCTAATCGTCGGTAGGTAGATTCCAACTGCTTACATGGATGTATGAAGAAAACTCTGTACTCACCTATTCAACCTCCGGTAAGTAAACCTGTGATAAACTCTCCAAACTGAGTTCCATGCCTCCATGACTGACTACTGTAGGGTGGATAAGCTGAACCCCCTGTATGGAGACAGTCCGTACGTTAAACAGAAGGCTGGTTGTGGGGAGGGCGGGGACTACATTCACCTCACACCTGACTACGTGATAAACAAGCAGTATGGAGAGGCGGTGTGGGGACCCTACGGTGAGCTGGACATTTCCATGAACTATACATAGCCTGAAATTACAACAAAACCTTCACACTCAAACGATTTACTTTAGATATCAACATACGATGTCTGTTGGTTTTTTCAGTACGTAGTCCGTCTACAAAACTCACTTTTAAATATATATATATATATTGAGGATTATTAAAAAGAACAGCAACAACGATCTATTTATTTAAACATAGGAATATATACAAAACAAATCAATATGTCAAACAATAGCACTGATATCATCAAAGAAAAGCAAACAAATTAAGTTGAGAGGTTCTAACGATCTACAGCGCCAGCTATCGGTGAAAAAGTAGCACC